>NW_005842064.1:1584278-1618727 GCF_000455745.1 Alligator sinensis | reverse complement strand
TGACCGAGGAACTGGTCATGAATGCAAACTTGCCTGTAGCAGATGAGTAGGCAAAAGGGAGAATGTGTGCCCTTGTGTAGATGTGCGCTCTGTGCTCCATACCATGGAGCACAGGTTTAATAGATTTCATAGATGTTTAGGGTCAGATGGGACCTTAGTAGATCATTGAGCCCAATGCCCTGCCCTGGTCAGGAAAGAGCGCTGGGGTCAGATGACCCCAGCCAGGTGCTTGTCCAGTCTCCTCTTAAAGACCTCCAAAGTAGGGGAGAGCACCACCTCCCTTGGAAGCCCATTCCAGATTCCATAAAGAAATTCTTCCTGATGTCTAACCTAAATCTGCTTTCTGTCAGTTTGTGGCCGTTGTTTCTAATAACTCCAAGGGGTGCCCTGGTAAACAGTGTATCTCCTATTCCTTGCTCTTCCCCCCTGACAAATTTGTAGACTGCCACAAGATCACCTCTCGGCCTTCTCTTGCGGAGGCTGAAGAGATCCATGCCCCTCAGTCTCTCCTCGTAGGACCTTGCGTCCAGGCCCCTAACCATCTGAGTGGTCCTTCTCTGGGCCCTCTTAAGGTTTTCCACATCCCTCTTGAAGTACAGTGCCCAAAACTGAACATGGTACTCCAGCTGCAGCCTTACCAATGCCGCATAGGGGGGAAGTATCACCTCCCTAGACCTGTTTGTGATGTACCTGCTATTGCATGATAGAGTACAGTTAGCTTTACTGATCACTTCATCACATTGACTCATGTTCATCGTGGAGTCAACTATGACTCCGAGATCCCTTTCTGCTGCTGTGCTGCTGAGGAAGTCATCTCCCAGTCTGTATGTGTGTTGGTGATTCTTTCTCCCTAGGTGCAGTACTTTGCACTTATCTTTGTTAAACTGCATCCTATTCTGTTCTGCCAACTTTTCCAACCTGTCAAAATCCACCTGGATCCATTCCCTACCCACTAGTGCGTTTACTTTACCCCATAATTTGGTGGTGTTCATGAATTTGGACAGAGTGCTCTCCACACCCTCATCCAGGTCACTGATGAAGATATTGAACAGCACTGGCTCTTTCTCTCCGTGGCAGTCTATCAGTAGTAATGCCACATACTCAGCACCCTGTCCCAGCATGGGGGAGACGGTGAGATTTCTCATTTCATGGAAATCTGGAGTGCAGAGAGGGGAGAAGTTTGGCTCTTCAGGGTAGGGATTGTTTTGTTTGCCCCTAGCACCAGTGTACCTTGGTCTTTGGTTGAGGTATATCATTGTAGGAGAAGCAGAGTGATTTGAGAACTCACTGGGTTCACCAGGTCCAAGGATGAATTTCATCCATAAGGTTTCCTCGCAGCACCACTGCACGCCCATCTCCTTTCCGTGCTCTATTCAGGAGATCAGCCCCACTCCATTGCATCCACCAAATGCACTTTGACTGTAATTTCTCTTTTAACAGCAGCTGTGATCTGGGAAACACCTCATGCATGTAGCCTGCAGGGGTGGCCAATAAAGGTAAGTCAACATCTGGAGGGGCTCACTAGCTAATTTTGTTACAGTGTATTCAAGGATTTGATGGAAAGGAGATGTAAAGTGATGCATCCTCAGAGTTCAGTCCTTTCCTCATCATAGGGACAAAGGAATTGGACTCAAGTACACCCTACATATACATGGTCACCCCAAATGTACACGGACCGACCTCTAATAGAAATGGGTTTGTACCTGGCAGTGAAATCACTGCTGATGCTTTCAATGGGGTAATGTGACATGGTTAGAGTAGACTGTCTCGTGGAATGCTTGGGCACTTGTCTGGCACTTAGGTCCTGACCTGACTCCTGTATCTACCACTGTCCTGTTCTGTAAGCCATTAATAACCATGCACTTCGACTTCTTGCTGTGTGCTGTAGTAGCCAGTTTGAAGCTGCTTGGATTTCTAAAGTGATCTTTCCCATGTTCTAACCTAATTGATCTTGTTTGTCCTATTTATTCCTTTTTGTGCAGTTTTGCTACAATGCAAGAGCCTTCTCTGAGGCTGCTGTCATCTTCTGGAATGGCTTTTTGGTGACCTGCCATTTATTCCCCAACACACCTCTGATACCTCTCTTGCCTCCCTCTTGCCCATACTTTCCCATTTACTGCTCCCTCTGCTTTTGTTTATTCAGCATGTCTAGAACTTCTGATTATATTAACCATGACTGTTACTCCATTCGGCTTGATGGTGGCTGCCACCTGTGGGGAAATATAATGTTGTAAGCTCCCTGGGGCAAATAACTGAGGACTGGAAGGCACAGAGTCCAGGCCCTTGCTATCACAGGCAACAATGTCAGGTTATCCATTATCTTTCCACTATATGTATACAACACTGGGGACCATGTTGTCCTGATTTGATTGATGGCTGGGCTGCCACTTCAGAACCAATAGTAACAGTTAGTTTGGAAGATGGTCTCTGTCCAGATGGTAGTGGGCTGTTGAGGAATGAGCCCAGCCTGGAGAGGCAAAGGCTCCTGCATTCAGCTCCTGGCTCTGCTGTTGGCTTCTTGTGTGACCTTGGCCAAGTCAGTTTCTCCAGCTATAAAGTGAAGATAGTAACACATACCCCTGGAGAGTTAACAGAGAATAATAAGCTGGTGTGTATCCAGTGTTTTGCACATGCAAAGTCTAGAGAGGTAGTTAGGGAAACTGTACACCGCTTTTGGGACCTTTACTGTAAGACCCTAGAGTGTCCTTTTGCTCACTCATTAAAGGTCTTGGATATATTTTATAGGGTGTTAAACATTTAATAGGTTTTACTAATTAGCTAATCCAGTGTTACAGAATCCAAGGAGTTGATAGATTGTTTATAGCCACCTATAACACTTTCTCCTGATGTGTTTCTAACCACCTATTTGTGCCTTCTTCGGATGTCCCCATGTGCATATCCCTTGTCTGTATAGCAGGTTCATAATGTCTGTCTGTCTGTCTTTTATTAACCCTTTTATAAACCATTTGAAAATGCGCCATGTGTATGAAACTTTCTGTCTTTTTCACTGAGGACTGATTTATGAGGTGCCCAACTTCTCCTGCAGACACCTGTCCAGTCTTGTATGTTTCTTGCCTGGCATGCATCACTCAAGCCTCAGGCAGAGTGGCATCAGACAGGCTCCAAATGGTTTTTCTGCTCCTTTCAAGTCTTTCCCAACTTCCTCCTCTGATAGCAATTAACAGGCATGATTAAAACAGGGAGTCAAGTGCGAGAGGTGTTTCCCATTCACATCAGAAGCATGTCAGTACAGGGCTGGTCAGGACATGCTAGAATTGAGAAGTGTCAAACTTCCAGTTGGGGCAAGTGTGTCTGTACAGGAGTCTGGGGAACAAGTTTCACCAGCAAAGCTCGAGCTGGCACCATGAGAATGACTCCTCACTTACAGTTAAGAATCTGGAGCAGCCACTAATTTAATGAGCGTCTTTCTGTCCCTCTCCCTCTCCTGCTCCCTCTCTCATTTCTCGTCTCTGAAGCTTTCCCACAAACCCTCCCTCCCCCCACACTGGCTGAGAGAGAGTGTACACACACACACACGACTGATGCTGTTCCCATTTGGCTAACGGTAACTCACTCAGATGAAGAAAAAAAAAAAAGGCAGCTTGTTAAGAGAGTTCAGTTGATGTATTATTCAGGCCCTGATTGTTCCCTGCACATTTGGGAAGTAACCCCAAACTCCACACTTGCACATTGATGACTGTAAACACCTTTAGGTAAATGTAGACTGGATACCTGGACAGGCATTGGGTTGCCAAAGTGAGAGTCCAGGTCTCGGCTATAGACACAGTGTGTTATCTTGAGCAAATCTCTTCCTCTTTCTGTGCCTTGCTTCCTCATCCATCAAGTTAGGTTAATGTTTTTCTGTCTTGTAAGGGTGTTGAGATTGCTGTCTGGGTTATACCAGGGGTGATATGCAATGGCCAGATGATTTGTCCTTTCTAGTTTTAACATCTTTAAGAATCAAGCTTTGAAAGATGCAGTCATATAGAATTATAGAAAGATAGGGCTAGAAGGGCTCTCAGGGGGCCATCCATTCCAATCCCCTGCTCAGGACAGGATCATCCCTAACTAAACCATCCAAATCAAGTATCTGTCCAACTTGCACATAAGTGCCCAAGCGTTGAGATTCCACAACCTCTTCCTATGCTGAATTATACTCATAGTGAAAAAATTCTTCATAATATCCAAGGCAGTGTTGATAGAGAATCTAGGCTTAAGCTATACTTTATTCCTTGGTTTATCCCCCTCTTCTGTGCCCTCAACCTTTTATTGAAGACTCTTAGTATAGGTGCAATTATATCAGAAAATTATTCCTTTTCCACATATGGCTTAGTCCAGTGGTGCTTAATCTTTAGCCTGTGGGCCAGATCTGGCCTGTGACGCCGTGCCATCCAGCCTGTGAGTATCCCCATGAGTCCAGAAATGTGGTGGTAGGGGAGTAGTGAATTGCTGCTCCTCTTCTGCCAAATTGTCTGGACCCATGGGGGAATCTCATGAGCCAGATGACACAGCTCTGTGTGCTAGATCATGCTGACATGTGGGGTCACTCCAGCTAGAAATGGTGCACAAGATTGCATCAGGTGTGGTGTTGGGCCTGATGCATCTGGCTTGATCTGGTGCATGATGCCAGAACAGCATGTCAGATTGCACCCATGGACCAAGTCCACGTACAGGATCCAGCCCATGGACTTCCCCTGCGCTACTCATCTGGACCACAGGGCCAAAAGGTTGAGCACCTCTGGCTTAATCCATTCAAGTCCTTTCAAGCCAAGCTGAACAATTTGGTTGGTATAAGATGAATTCCCCACCAGAAAGGTTTGCAGTTACAGTTCTCCCTTTTAAACGTACACTTTGGTTTGCACATGTTGAGGATTTATATGTGTGCATTGGGATTTGCAGAAGAATGATGGACAGCTAATTCCCTCAGGCCTCTTTGCAAATCCCAACCTGGGTATGTGTGTTTGGTCAGCTTGTGTATGCATGTTTGTGTGTTTATCTGCGTGCGAGTCTGCAGCTGTTTTAAACTCTGGTTTTTGACCTTGCATTTTTGCTTTGGGTATTTTCCAGTACTGCACTGAAGAGTCTTTCTGGAGCCTGCTGACTATTTCATACTGAAAGGCAGGTTTAAAGCAATTAGAGATGGAACAAAGACCTTCTAGCTAAAAAGCTGTGCAAGAAAAACAAAGCAGGCAAGAAAACACAGTGTGGGAAGCGTGCTCATATTTCCATGAACTTAACAATGGCCTGTACCTATTGGGAAAGAGCCTTTGTTTTCCTACCAAGGAGCATGGGTTGGATTTTAGCTACATGCTTCACTTCTCAGTCGTTTCTTTTTTAGACTAAGGGTAAGCTGAAAACAGACGGAGAAAATCTTGCCTTTAGATGCAACTAATGTTAGTGACATATCCCATCTATGGCAGAACTGTACATACATGAAGACACACATATATATATATATATATATATATGGAGAGAGAAGTTTTGTGAATGGTATTTATGTCAATTCAGATTACCTTTATGAGTGTGTTTAGGTTAGAAGTATGGTGTCGCACGATACATGGCTATAGGATCTATGTAGGTATGGGTTAAGTATCTATTCTGTGCATGGGAGGCAGATTTTCAAGGGCTGAATGCTAAGATACAGGGTCAGATTTTAAGCAGAACTCAGCTCCTACTTGGCATTGAAATAAAGTCCAAGGTTACAAAGTGCTCAGCACCTATCAGTGCCCATGGTGTGACCCTTATTACTCATTTCTTACAAGAGCTTGACACCCAACATGCCCCCAGTGCACTGAGCTCAGACTAAAAATCCAACCCTAGCATGTGTTTGTATGGCATATCTGGCTGTGCAGAGCCACGTGGGTTCAGCTGTTGCATAAGGCAAGCTTTGAGGAATGTTTTGAAAGCTGTTTTTTCTCTGGGTATAAAATTTAAGTTCTGCACAGCTCCAGTGAACCAGGTGACATTTCTTCTCCGAAGCACACTACCAAAAGACACAGAGACACATGTAATGCCTTAAATTGTACCATTTTTGCAAGAAAAATTCCTGTTGGCAGTTACTGAGATTTGCCCAAGTGAAGGCTAGAACTGTGCAAATAACTGTTTTTTGATTCACTGGCAGTTCCAAACAATCCAAAAAAAATCAGTTTGGGTTGGAAAACATTTCAATTTGGAGCTTTGTTGAACTTTTCTAAATTACTACATGGTGTGGGATTTCTAAAGCAAAAGCCAATTCAAATAGGGAAATGGGAAAACTTGTTTTAAAAAAATGTCAAAATAAAATTATGTAGAAATTGTGTTTGCTCTTTTTATTTTACAAGACAAATAATTTGGCAAATTTACAAAATGTTTCAGAATCACTAAATCTGTGTTTTGTTTTATTTTATTGGTTTGGAAAAAAATTTTTAAAAGTATCAGCTGAGAGATTTCTCCCAGCTCAAGTAGAGACTGCAGCAACTGGCTCAAATAATTTGTTTGCTGAAGGTGTTGTTTACTGCAATACAAGGGCTCCTGTATGAAACTCTGGTTTTGGCTTTCTCCCTGATAGTCCCACTGCCCTAGTGCTTTTGCTGTTCAGCTGTCCTTTTGATATTAAATATCTTAGTAATTGCATATTTTCCCCTCAGAATTTTTAAGAACATTATAAGCCATGCCTACATCAGACCAATATAGTGGTGAGTAGAGGATACCTGAGGATATGAAAGCATTATGCTACCATTCATTGTTTGAGTCTGTACTCTGAAGACATACATAAGTTAAACCTCAAAAAGCCCATAGGAAGAACAGGGTTTATGTCAGTGCTATTTTAGATGAGGAAGCTGAATCTCAGCAATGGACAGCAGGGGCAGATCTGGGGAGGGACAGGGACGTGCAGTTGCACCCCTCTTTGATTTCTGCTCCACCCAAAGTTTAAGATCAACTGCCTGGCAGTTGAAACAGCATTTCTGTTCAGGAAGCAATGAAAGAGTCAACTGATATCATGGCTCATTACAATCTACCTGAATCCCTGCTAATCTCTCTTTGCTCCACAGGTATTAATGACTCTCTCTCCTTTTTAATAGTTTTGATGTTCCACTAATCAAGCTATCCTTTCTTCTTCAATTCTGCTGTCTGTTAGTGGCTCCTGGTAATGTAGCTCCTATTTCATAGCCCTACCAACTATTTTTAATTCTAACTAAAAACATTAAGTCAGGTATTGAAAAATTTCAGTGAAACACTGGATGCACTGCACTGTCAAGATGCTCAAGAAAGCTAGATTTTGTTTTATGAATCTGAAAGAGAGATGTACAATAGATTCTGTTAACTACAGGACTACACCTTTTGATTATTTTTGCCTAGTTTTTGTGCTTTTATACATAATCTATGATATAGCAAATGCATGCACATTATAGTTAAGGTATATTTGTTTTTACTTCCATCGTAAACTAAATAATATAGACTTAGGTCCCTAGCATATTAGTGAAACTTCTAGTTTCTTTTTAACTGGAGAACAATACATGTTGTGTTATATGTGATGATACACTATACCATCTGCATGCCCTTTTCAGAATCTTAGATTTGTCCATGATGGATAGTGACCCTCTGAGGTAGACTTAGCTCTGTACTCTCTTGGTAAAGTTTTGAAAAGTACCTGAGGGTATTAATAGTTTGACGTCCACCAACTTCCAGTGCAAATAGAGGTCCCCTTAAAACATTTTGCTCTCAGGAACTGCACTTCTTGTTTGCACCTAGGTTGCACCAGGGGCAGCCAGTCCCTGACGGCCTCAGTTTTCAGTGCCCAGCCACCTACAACCTAGGCAGTATTTTCCAAAGACCACAGTCTTCCATTGAGGCACCTAAAAAAAAAAAAAAGCCAGGGTTGTTGAGGTGGACAATACTTGGGGGCTATGGCTGTGATGCAGAATTCCAACTTTTCAACAAGGCTTGGGTACTGAGCTATATGGAAGATACAACCACTTTTTTTTTTTTTTGGTGCCAAAAGGGAATCTGAGCCCTTTTTGAAAACCTGGCCCCAATTTCAAGTGCTAGTCTCTTTCAAGGTGGCTGATGGGGACCTATAAATATTTCTTTACAAAGGAGCAATATCCTGACTGAGCAGAGGCTTGTGGTGGGAGCCAAAGACTGGTTGCCTTTTTTCAATTTCAAAACAATTCTTTAATTTCACTGGGAATAAAACTTCCCAATCTGTGCCCACCTCGCTTTGAAGAGAGAGAAATAAATTCTTCCTTCAGTTTTTTGTCATTCACCGACTGTCAGTGAGTCTGTCCTTAGCCCTGCTTGGAAAGAAACCAACTTGGCCACTTTCTCCTGGACACCATAAATAATCTCTGCTTTTTCCCAAACCCAAATAAAGGACATAATTAAAGTCCTGGAAGGAGAGCTGCTGCCAAACCTCCAGCAATATTGCTCCACAAGAAGGTATTTCTCAGGACTTTAGAGGGCTCCAGTAACCTGTAATGGATGTAGGCCAGACTTATGTAGAGCTGACATAATTCCCAGTCTTTCAGGAAGATTTGTGACAAGGCCTGTTCCACCTCCTGCCCCTTCAGTGAAGCCTCACACTCTGAGATGACAATTTTCCCTGTTATCCTACAGAGCATTACCCTTGATTAAAGTGCTACTGAAAGGCTTGAGGACTCCATGGAGGTGACTTAATTTCACTTTCAAAGGCAGCCACTGTGTGTTAATTAGATGCTAAACTCTTGCTGGTGTCAGTACAGTTGAAAGTCTGTAGCAGATTCTGGTAGTTCAGGGCTATTTGCTTGTCCTCAAATACTCCAGGGTAGGAACTGTGGGTTTTCCCCCTGGGAGGCACCCTGATTTGGGGCTGTAGCAGCAGACGGGTGAGGGGCTACACCTCAAGTTTGGGGTTGGATTTTTGGTTTGCCACCCATTATCTGCACCTAGAATGAATCCTTGTGCCTTTTCCATGCCTCAGTTTTTCCTGCCCCATTCTGCTTGCAGTGTTTATAGACAAGACAGGCAGGGAGTGGGAGAGAGACCAAGGCAGGAAGAGACTGCAAGCTGGTGCTGCTGTTCCCTGAGGCTTAATTAGTGTCTACTGATAAAGCATTTTTTGAGATCCTCAGACAGAAAGGCAAAGTGGTAGCACAGGGGGTTACAGCACCACAGAGGAGCCCATTTATCTGACCTCCAGAAATACCAATTGCGTGGTGAGCGTGTGCGTGTGTGGGGTTTTTTTAAAACCTTTCTCATCAGCACAGGGAAGGAGGTACAGAGCTGATGCCAGGAAACTGCTCAGCCACCCCTTCGATCTTGCTCTCTCTCACTGCTACTGACTTATTTTCTGCATTTTATCTAACCCTCCGGGCACTTGGCATGAGAATCCACAAGGAGCTGCTAGGCACTGGCATTTACAGGTCTGCCAGGCAGCCTTCTGCTCAGGCGAAAGGCTGAGAGCAGCTCTCAGGAACTTGCAGGCCCAGAGGCAGGGGAGGTAGAGGGAAAGAAAGGTTGCTCTGCTCCTTTTAACTGACTCTCCAGGAGTTAATTTCATTCTGCCGCAGGTTGGATTTCAGGATGGAGCACCAGGGGAAGGTGGGTGGGAGACGTTCCAAGGGCAGTCCCAGTGGAGCACAGGGCAATAAGGGAGGTAATGAGAATTCATGGGACTCAGGAAGGCAGAGGAGGTGACATACAATAGTTATGAATGCAGCCAGCTTGTGGCTCAGCAAGGGCAACAGGGGAGGTGACAATAATCTTCCCTTGATCTAGTCAGATGGGAGCAGCCTGAGCAGCTTACAGCCATAATGGACCGTCACACTGGTGGCTAAGGTAGAAGCAGTGAGAGGTTACCATTCCCAGATGTTAGGGATAGGAGAAGAACAGCAGGGGAGAGGATGTGATACCTGATATGGAGCATTCTGGCTTTCAGCCAGCGGAGCACACTCCAAGCACAGAGGGGAAGCAATGCATAGCTCTCTGCCATGGAAACAGGGCTGTTCAGCTAGGACTAGCCCATTGTGCTTGTGGCACTTGGAAGCAGCAGTGGAGGAGACTGTGTATGTGTTTTCCTAAATAGACTTAGGCCCATATCTTCTAATGTTTAGAGTCAGGAAATAGGAAGGAAGAATCTGATAATGAGGAAGAGCACAGATACGTCAGTCTCAAATGGTCCTGGTTGCTCGAGCAGGGTGAAAGCAGTGCCAATAGCAGAGCCCTGAAAGTGATAGAGATCCAGAACCACACACTTGACTAGACAGGGGCCTAAATGCTTGGAGGGATCCTCCTATCACACCTTGGGCTTTTAAAACTCTGAGCACTTTAGAACGGAGGCTGAAGGTTTCTGGTAGTCCCATTTTGTAGCAGGGGACATTGAGACATGAACAGTGATTTGCCCAGCATTTCTCTGAGTCAGAGACAAGGTCTGGCTGGGCTAGCTGTTAGTCCACGTCTCTAGTTGCCAGCCATTGTTAGCCCTAGATATTTCAGGTGAGAGCCAGACCCCATGGAAATCAATGGTAAGACTTCCATTAACATCAGCAAAGCCAAGATTTCACTCTTGGTTTCTCTCCTGGGCAGCACTCATGTCTGGTCCCCGTGTATCCCAGCATTCCTTGCCATTGTTGCATGTAGCCTCCAGAAAGCTGACTGTAATGCAGAGATAATTTTGTTATTAATGCTTGTAGAATAGGTAGCAAGAGCATTAGGCTGCTTCACAAAATTAATCAAAAGGCAAGGTCCCTGCCACAAAGAGCTCCCAAGCCTAACAAAGTGATGCAGCGTGACAGAATCTCACAACAGAAGAGCGGCATGACTAGCTGTTGTGTCCTTGCTTTTTACTTCTTTGTATGACAGTGCATGAAACTCCTATCAGGGGAAAAAAGGCTTTGCCAAGGTCAGCACAGCTACCCATACAGCAAACTCTGCCCCAAAGAGTTCAGTCTAGATGAGTGGTTCTCAACCTTTTAGGACTTGAGGTCCCTCTCCATAACTTCTGTGAATTGAGTGGCACCCAATTTCAAAAACTACTTTATATATTACATTGCTTACCTCCTTACACAGGACTAGGCAGTCAGGGTTGGGGATGATCCAGGCAGGAACAAGTCTAAGTCCTGCTTATCTGCTCAGCTTATATTCTTATCTCCTCACACCTCAGTTATCTCCTCATACCTGACGGGACCCTTCAAAGGATCTGGTGGCACTTTAGGATACCCCATTTCCCTGGTTGAGAACCACTAATCTACATTTTGAAGGCAATATTTCCTAGTGGGTATGTTACAAGCCTGCAACTTAGAAGCACTGGGTCCTACACCAGCTCTGCCCTAGACTTCCTGTGTGACCTTGAGCAAATCACTTCTTGCCTCTGCTTCTCTTCTGCAGACCCCACAAGATCATTGTAAGTGGTCCATTAGTCACACTGGGTTTCCCCCCCTTCACAAGTTTGATGGTAGGGCCACATGTCTGCAAGAAATATTGGGAGCTGACTGTTGATCCAAAAAGACTTTGGGTTCAGTAGGGCAGAGACGTTCTCTAGGTACACGTATTAGGAGAGCACGGGAGGTGACAGGGTTCTTCTCTTGATCTAATCAGATTAGAGCAGGCAGGGGTAGAGATGTTTTTTCTAATGGATATAGCCATACTGGTGGCTGACATTTAGGGCCAACTAGAGGTCATCCTCTACCAGCCCAAGCCATGTAAGCCATACTCTCTCTGCCCATATCTTATTCTGCCTGCAGCAATGCCATCCACATTGTGCCTCTAGTTTTTCAAGCAGAGCTCTTCTAGGACTTGGTTTGCCCAGTACTTAGCTCTCCTTCTGTGCTTGGCTCTCATACAGGAGGTGGAGATAGGAATCGGGGTGCAGAAGGGATTGGAGGATTGCTGCTGAAGAATGTCGTGCTTCAGTAAGTTGTGAACATACTGCAGGAAGGAGCAGGTGAAGAGTTAGCTTAACCTCAGGCCCTGATGCCCAGTGGAGCTCCTGAGCTTGGGCTTGCTCGGGGATTGAGCTCAGGGGTTTTCAAGGTAGATAGTCTTTGAGTTTGGGTCTGAAGGCAGCTGTAAGGTTGATCCTACCAGGCAGTGTAGACAGTAGACTCTCATTTTGCATTTATATTGCATTTAACACAGGGGGGGTCCAAGTTCCAGCTAAAACTTCTGCGAAATCCAAAATAACAACTTAATTTTTTACATGCTCATACTTGGTGCTTCTGTTTTGTTTTTTTCTTCCTTTATTCCTGATCATCAGCTCAATAGTGACAGTGGGGCCCAGTGAAGTCTTGCCACTATTTTTATGTTATTTCAGTTCCACGGCATTGTTTAGCTTTAATAAGCCTTTTTTGTTCTGTATCAGCCTTGACTATGTCTACATAATATTCTTTCTCTTCCTCTGTTTCTCATTCTCTGCATTCTGGTATGTATTACCGCATGTGGTATCCTCTCCAGGTACCTTGATGTGTGTCCAAACTAGTGTAGCCATGGATCTTGTATAATAGTGTTATATCTTCCCCTTGGCATTTTCTTATCTCTTGCTGGGGAGGGATTGTTGTTATTAGTAGTATTATTTTCTGTAACCTAAAGACTGAGTGGGCATGTCTACATGTTCAGGTACACCTTAATTACTGTGCATTTAGTTTAGTACTTGCTTAATGAAGTACTAGCTAAATGTGCAGTAACTCTAGTTAGCACTGGCACATGGTTTTTTGTGATGCTTACTGTGCATTAATCTAATAACACTGTGCAGTAGGCTATTAGCACAGTTTTTAACCGCCACGCTGCTGCATGGTGTTATTGGGCTAATGTGCAGTGAGAGTCTCATGTAGATGCCCCCAGTGTTCTCTAGCCAGTGTATTTCTGCAGTCAGTATCTTCTATTTGCTGACTTTTCTCATTGTGCCAATCCATACAATAAGATCAACAGAGCAATTGTCTTGTAAACTACACCCTGATATTTGTTTTAATTGAGCTATATTTAGCCTGTCAGATCTTACTGACTGTTTCTATTTGTGTCCACGCATGCCTGCATGTGTGGGCATACAATATATACAAAAATTTTCTTAGCAATTGTTATGGGAGTTTAACCCTTTTCTGCCTGCTTCATTGAACCTGGTCCTGCAGATGAGAATGAGTGGGCCCGTGAAAATGAAATCAAGGACAGATTTAACAACTCATAGGAAGAGTTAAATGTGGGTAAAAAGATCCCCTTACCTCTCCTTATGGCTTTTATTTCACCACATCTATTCTGCCGTCCTCAGGACGGTCCCTGCATTTATAAGACACCAAGGCAGCCTTTTGGGATGGAGTGAAACTCTAATCTGGCGTGCTGCCGACATGCTGCCGCTGCTGGTTTTGTGAGGAACCTGCTTTGCATTATTTGGGAATGTGTGTTCTCCTCCACATATGGCAGACAGATTGTGCCTGGGGGTAGGATGGAGGAGCAGTCTGTGCTACTCCAGCGTCTGACCCATGTTGCCCCATTTTCCTCTGGTGTAAACAGGTAATCGCATCAGGGTGGTTGTGGGTAGGGGGAGGGAATAACAGAGTCATAGCTGAGGCCCTTCTTCCTTTGATCCCAGATCACTTCCTGGGGGTCCTTAACCTGGGTGCTAGGACATAAGACATCCTAATGGGTTCCTTAAAAAAAAAAAAAAAAAAAAAAAGGGAGGGGGGTACATTTTAGCTGGTACCATTGCTCCCAGAGGTGTCCCACAGATGCTTGATTCCATTGGATGTGGCTGCATTGGTACATTTGTCAGTGCTGCAGTACTGGAAGGGACCGACATGGACACTGCAGTGAGATCTGTGAGCTGGGGGACATGACAGCAAGGAAGGAAAAAGTGGGCGAGTTTTGTTTTTTTTTGTTTTTGCAAACCCCCTCCTATAAGGGGCACTGCCAACTGTCACAGTTTTATTGCAACTCTTCTGGGATATAGGTTTCTTCTTAAAGTCCCAGCACCTGGAGTCCTCTTAGTTTGAAAACATCTCCACTTTTATTTATAACATAAGGAAGTTTTTCTCCACAAATAGGGGATAGAAGTTTGTGAACACATTCCACGTGCCCTTGAAAGGTGCAAAAACCAGAAGGCAGATAAAAAGACCTGTTAATGCATTCTTTTCTTAATGTGTTCCCCGTCCCCCTGATTGACTCCTGGGTTTTGAATGCACAGAGGTATCATAAAGCCCAGACAAGGGGGACTGTTTACTCAATATCCCACCTCACTCACTGTGCTCCATCCCCCCCTCCCAAATTTCTAAGTATGTACTTAGATGGCCCTCATCTGTGTACTACACAGTTATTTAATGTGTGGTATCTCCCCATGCAGTAGACAAGTGTTACCTCCATTTTTACAGGAGGGCACTGAGTTCCATGGTGGATGAGGTGACTTGTCTAATGTTATATAATCTACAGCTGAGTCAGGACCATGAGTCATATTTTACTGACCCCTGTACTATCCTCTATCCCGGGGCACATCCAGCTGTTGGCAGCTCCAGGCCCCTGCAGCTGCAGATGTGCCTTGTGAAGCCATGCTAGGAAGGGCTGCAGCGAGTCCTCTCAGGAAAGGGAGATTGAATAAGGCTGCTTTTTCAGGTGCTGGAAGGGAGGACCTGCCCACCGCCACTGTCCCTGGCTGAGCCTGGCATCCCGTACACCTGCTTGCAGCAGCTGCCAGTAGGAGTGGCTCTAGGGCTTCCCCAACCCTTGGTCAGCTGAGGACAGCTGCAGCAGCAGGTAGATTCTCCCCTTTCTACACCTAGAAGCAAACCAAGCTGGGAGGGGAAGGGAAGGAGTGCCCAGAGCTGGGTGCGGAGTTGAAGCTGGTGAGAGAGAGTCCTGCCAGAAGCTGCTGTGGCACGATCTGCCCGTGGGAATCAGTAGCTATAGCCACCCGTGCACCTCACCTGTCTCCCCTCCTTTTTGAAATCCAAGATCTGCCTATTCCTCTATCCTCTGAGACAAGCAGTTGGGTTTCTGGTTTGGGCTCATCTCCGTCACCAACACCACAAGCTGGGGTTCAGGATGAGTGGGGTTCTGGGCAAGGGTGCTGGGAGACTAGAGTAGGGGCAGGTACATATTAGGTGGTAACAGGAGTTCAGGCATGGCAGTCTAAAGGGAACAGTGCAGGGAGCAGTATTGAGGGCTGTGGCAAAATCCTGACCTGACTGACGTTAGCGGGAGTTTTGACATTGATTTGAATTGGGCCAAAGTTTCATCTGTGGTGTTTGTCCACTGGGGGAAAAGAAGTGGGTAGTGAACAGAAGCAGGGCTCAGGGAAACTAGAGACAGCCTCTGGGCTGGTAAAGAAGGGAGCACATGAATGAGACACATTTAGAGGTCCACAAAGCAACATGGAAAAAGCTAGGGCATAGGGGTGGGGCTGGGTAATGGGATTGGGCTCACAAAGGCTGTGACTTAAAGCTGTGGCCAAGAATGGAGCAAAATTGGGGAATCGCAGAGGGAAGTGGGATGTTGGTTGGTGCCTGCGCGCCTGTGGTGGAAGCAAAGTGTGCTCTCACAGGGAGGATGGGACACAGATGGGGGCTTGATTTGAGGCCCAATGCTAGGGGCTGCAATCTGTTTAGTAGTTGACATGGCGCCGTAAGCAAGTGGGACATGAATGGAGCTTCGGAGACATGGTTTCATGGTTGGGGGGCACTTTTTGATCCATCATTGGTGAATTTTCTTCGCTCCCCTCTCCTCAAGCGTGAACAAACAGTCAGTTGCCTGATGGGCGACCCCACTGGAGCTCATTACAGCAGATGAGAGATTAAGCGAGGGGCCAATTCCTCACTCCTTGGGGAACTATAAACAGCAGAAGGGAAGTTTCCAAGCCCTTTTTCTCGCAGCCCGTCTCAGCACAGCAATGTTAATGTCAGGTTTCTTTCCAGACCGTATTGTTAATATTGTTTGCCTCCAGCAATAACCATAAATCGGTTTTGCTTCCCTTGGGAGCACATTAGAGAGCTAATTCCACACATGAAGATGACCTTGCAAGGTCTCTTATTACCCCATGGCCCCTCCCAATAAGGCATCAGCTCTGAACTGGGGCAAGGGCAGTGGGGCAAGTGGACACTTGGCCAGTTCTTGGAAACTTGCTGCCTTTAAAGCCTCTTCAGCATGAAGCTAGGGGCAGAGGCAGTCCAGATCACAGCTCAACCTTACCTTTTCATATGGCCTCCCTCTCAAAGGCTCCCAGCCCCCTTCCTGTGGGAAGCTGGGGATTAAGGGGAAGCAGGTCAACCTAATGAATTTAATGCAGTTATTTAGTGATGTTTGTTATTTGCAGTGCAAGAAGGAAGGTCGGGACTCAGAGGTGGGATGAAGCCATACATAGGTCTTTCTTGGTCTTTATTAGAGCTCCCACTCAGGAGAGAGAACCAGGGCAGTCAGTGATCAAATCAGCTACATTCAAGAGTCCTGTTGCATCCTTTTATGCAAGAGGATGTAAAGGAAAACCACCCTAATTTTTAGGAGGTGTTATCCAGTGCTGATCCCGGGGCTGGCATTAAATTTGGGCATGGCCAGAGACCTCGGCTTCTATCCAGACATGGATGTTCACTGGAGTTCCCTGAGCATTAAAAATCTGATCTGTCTTTAGATGCTTGCATGGGCACTGACCATCACTCAAATCTGGCCTCAACTGTGGGTTCTCTAAGCCCTTTTGAAAATCTGCCCATGACATTTTTAGGAAATCTAGCCTTCAAATGAGTATGTCGTAAGGCCTAAAAATAAGTAATAAATAATAATCTTTATAGGGCTTAATCCTTTGCTCGTTGAAATCGGTGACAAACAGCCATTTGATGTCAGTGGTAAAGAATGAGATACATTAAGGTAAATGCATCAAAATAAGTAATTGGGTTTGTAACCTATGTTTTTTGCTGATAGATAAATATAACTTGAAAGCAGATGGGGGTGGAAGGGGAAGTAGTTTGGTTTTGCTTTTAAAAAAATTAGAAAGTGAGGTTTTTGACTACACAGGAAGATTCTATGGTAACTGGAAAAATAACGAAATTGTTCTATCCCAAAAGCTGAAAGCTGCGACACCACTGTGGGGGAAGCAGTCTTTGGTGAAATTGTTTATGTCTCTGCTTCTGTTATTGCTTCTTTAAATCAGAGTCCAATGGACACTACAGAGACAGGAAGTCTGTTAAAATACTTGAACCGTGCTCCTTTCATTGAGATTGAATCTTCACCATCCACATCTGAGACTTCTGATAAATCCTCTCTAAAACCAATTAAGATCAGTCTCCTCACTCCTGTTATTTCTAAGATAAAAAGAAGCAAGGCAAAAAAACCCTAAAACCCCTTTCCAGGCTTCATTTCTATTATAAAGAAACAAATGAAAAGCTAATTTAAAGCTGTTAAACTATTTTAAAGCTAGTTTTCAAGCTGTATTTAACTAGTTAATCTCATCATCCTCACTAGGGAAGCTGAGGTATGGATGGGTAAAATGATAGAGCAAGCTAACCGGAAGCTCTGTGACTTAGAATTCACAAGACCAAAACACCCCTTGGTATAAACATATAATCCAAGCAATGCAAACATAGCCCAGCAAGCACATAGACACAAACATCAATGAAACACGCTACTCTGTACAAAGCACCAGTATATTCCCATGTGCATGCAAATCATCACAAGGACAAAATCACATTTCAATGACAGCAAAAGCAATTGCAGACAAAATATATATAAGATGCACTAATGCTGGATGCTGTTTATTCATGACTGAACAATACACAGGGCTAATTACCCACACAGCTGTCGCAAGCTCATTCACAGACCTACAACATAAACCTCTTACATTGACCCTTGTCAGCCGTCCATGCAAACACCACCACCCACCACTGACAGCAATCACAGCAAAAGCCACGGACGAATCAAATATTTCTATTACATGAATATTTATTCGGTGTAAGAACTTCTAATAAATTGGCATTTGTATTACAGAGGGACTCTGGGGACAGTACAACAACAGGTATTAACAAGAGAAACACACTTTCTTTGTACAATAAAAACATTATAAAAAAGGACACAAAAAAAATCTCAAAGAGCACTAACTTTGGCTTATTTTTCCCTTGGGTTTTTTTGTCTCTAGGCAGGAATTTGGTTATGGGATTTTATACCTATGGCAGTGGGATCCTGAGTCCATGACAATGTTGTTCTGGAGATCAGGGAAAAGATTTTGCTCTCAATTCTAGCTGTGTAAAGCCTACACAGAGTTGAATGTGACTTTCAACTTGATCTGAAGTGAGCAAAACCCACTTTGTTCATTGTTAATTCTATTAAAGTTCAGTTTATGCTGGTTTTATTTTGCCAAGGCAAACCAAACCACAGTCAGCCAGTTTGATGCTAATTTAATAACATCCACAGAGGCTTTTTGCCTTTTAAAATGATTTTGAATTAAGCCCAGGAAACATGTGCGTGTAGAACAGGTCTGAACCTGGAGTCATCTCAGTGAAAGCCAAGTTGCAAATTTAGAATAGCTCCATTAGGCCTAATTGGGATTGTTTTGGATTTATGCAAGGCAACTGAGATCAGAATTTAGGTCAAATTCTCCAGCTGGGGGTGGTGTGGGAGAGAGGAGGTGTATGTGTGTGTGGTCTCAGAAATGGTTTGCACTTGAGATGCTTCTTTTCCCATTGTCTTGAAAGACAAAATGAGATTTGCACGAACACTGGATTTTTGGTTCCTAAGAATCTGCAACTGAGGCTCTGTCCCCTCCTTCTCCTGAAACCTCCATTGTATGCTTCTGGACACAGTCCCTTCCCTAGCATCCACCTGGGATATGGCAAGCACTGAATTACAGGTTGCTTTGGAAGAGGCCTGTCCTGTTCAGACTAGTAGTTCTTGCTGCTCACCCCTGCCAAGACTCCCGCCTTGCCACACCCATCAAAGCTATCACTTGATACCAAACCAGTGCTTTCCCTTTCACACAGAAGCCATCTTCTCCCCTCCCTTCCATGTCTCCTTGGAGAAGAGGCTTTCTGAAACCTAGTTTCCAGTGAGGCAACCTTTTCACCTATAAATCTCCAATTCCTCTCCCAAGTTTTTCTGCATTTAGACTTGCCATGCTCACCTTCCCTTGCTTCCTGACAGGCTGCTTAGCTGCCCCTTCCCATCCTGCTCTCATTGCAGCTCATAAGCAGGGATCCTGGTTTTCTCCGATTAAAAAAAATCCCCAACTTTTGGTTAAAAAAAGGTAACCCCAAATCCACATTTTTCCATGATTTAAATGAAACACCACTAATATATAGATATGCACATTGTGGTGTTTCATTTGAATCATGGAAAAATGTGGATTTTGAGTGACTTTTTTCTAACCAAAATTGGTTGGCTTTTTTAAAAACATCAGAGTAAAAACAGTATCTCTGCTCATAAGAGACTGCAAAGAACCCTTCAACTGAGGCGTAAAATGCTCCTCATATGTGGCTCTGAAGAATTTAAAGGGTTAATCATTTTAGCATCTGCGTTTAATTAGAAATGGTTTGTTCTGTTTTCTGCTTTTAGGAATCCTGGTTCAAATATGCAAATACTGCTTTGTGGTGCAGATTGAAGGCAGAATATATACATAATGCTTCAGAGAGAACAAGGGAGAGTTTGAGGGATGTGACTGGGAGCAAGAGTAGAGGAAAGATTCAGTAGTTAACAGGTCTAACTGGAACTGGGAAGATCTGAATTCAATTAGTCTCCTCTTTCAGAAACTGCCTGTCTAACCTGGGACAACTCATCCAGGCTCAGATCTTCAAAGTTAATGCCAGAAATGTACCTGAATGACTCTGATAGTCTATGTCTCATCCTTAACCTGAAGAAAATAGCATATTCCTGTCTTAGAGATGCTGTAGGCCAGATGCATTGAAGAACCAGGAGCTGGTCAAATATTGCAGCAATGGAGACACTTTCAGCATTTACTTTGAAAAGCCCAGCCAAAAATACTAATTCCTGTTTTCATGCAAATTTCCTTGGTGATTAAAAATAAAAGATGGAGACCTCACGTTGCTATCTAGAGCTGGTTGAAAACCTGTGAATCAAGTTTTGTTCAAAGATTTGGATCCCCCTGGAAATGTCAAACAAAGCAATAAAGCAAATGTATATTTCTCTCCAATTTTAATTTAAATGTCTGTTTCTGAGTTGTTTTCATTTTGCTTTGTTTTTTTGGAAATCAAACCTAACATGGCATTCCACAGTGTAACCAATGGACAATTTTGTTCTGAAATTTTCCATTTAAAAAATAGACAAACCCCCAAAATGATATTTCCTTGTGAAAAATTTAATGTGTGATTGAAAAAACCCTATTTCCCAGTGGGGAAAAAAACTGGGGAACACAAAATTTTGATCAGCATTCCAAAACAGAGTTGCGTCTAAATTTTTTTTAAAGAGTTTTCTGTAGGCATCTTGTCTATATTAAAATATACATAAGTTGAAACTATGACAACCAGTCTCCAATATAAGGCAACTCAGAAGGAAAGCTGTTAACTTTGTGATGGGACGGTATTGCAGAGTTCAGAGAAGAATACAACCTCCCAGAATCTGCTGCTCTACAAACATGAGTAATATTGTCAACATTAAAATTAGGAAAAAAAAATTTTTTGCTTGCCTTACAAACAACATTAGAGACTATTAAAGTAAATACTTTCCGTTTCAAATATTTTTGGATTCATTGTTTCTGGTGTCTGATTTTTTTAATTTAATTTTTATTTATTTTATTTTTTTTGCACTGTCTGTAGTTTGAACCTAGACTGGTAAATTTCAATTTTGGAATCTTATGTCTTGGGTGCAGTACTGTTGTCCAGAATATCTTCCTAGTATGGTTTAGGGAGGAGGAAGGAAGCATATTACAGGGGCCAGATTTTCAGAAATGCTGCATTACCACCTCTGGAAATCAGGCACTTTAGGGTGCAGACAGAAGTGTAGCTCCCCACTGTAACTGAGAACACTTTTTGCAGGAAGCATTCTGAGCTACAATGATCCCCCCGACCAGACACAAGTTCCCTGTTGGTCCCAGGGGGGCGGGGAATCTAGCTGCTGGCTGGGAGCCTGCAGTGGGTTTCCCTTAGCAATAGCCCCTCCTGTCTCCCAGCCTGTTTCAGAATGGGAGGAGGGGAAAGGGAGCTCATTCTAGGGGTTCCCCATCCAGTGCTGGAGGGTGGGGTGGGTGTATTGGAGCCCTCCCTGCACCTCAGGGGGCCTCCAATATGCCTGCCCCACCCTCTAGCAGGGGCTGAACAAACCTCAGACTGAATTCCCTCCACTCCCTTTCCCCCTTCCCATTCTGAAAACAGCTCGAGGCTGGGAGGCAGCACAGACAGAAGTTACAGAAGGCACTATGTTTTGAAACGTTTTCATCATTGCATGAGGGGTCAGATTTTCACTTGATCAGCCATTTTTAAGCTATCTGCAGCCGTGCACTTGTGTTTGGTCATGGTTAAAGGCTGCCAGATCAAGTGAAAATTGTCACTTCTGTCTGTACCCTAAAGATAGTGCCCAAACCAGTAATCGGCTCAGAAAACCTTGGATATTGTCTGTACATTTCCAGCACTGATGGGAGAATGTTTTAGTCCAATTTTTTCCTGCTTCCACTGTACGTTTCTTTCTTTTTCTTGGCAGGGCAGGGTTGGGGTGTTAAGTCAGTGAGGACATTTCTACTACATTAATACATTTTCTGAAATTTATGACACAACTGAACAATCAAAAGTTTTAAAAAATGGAGACCTCAAAGTTTGGTTCCAAAACCAATATTTAAGCACCTGGGTAAATCACCTGATTCTCTGAGGGGCTGAGGGAAAAGCATTATCAGGCTATTTCACTGTTTGCCTAAATATGGTCTTGGGAGTAGGACTTCTTGAAAGCACTGAAGTGACTTAGAATTATAATCTCTACAGCAAACTGATGGGATTGAATAGTGATGTCCAGGGAAGCTGTGGAATCTGGAGGTTTTCAGGAAAAGGCTGGATGGGCAGTTATCTGGGAAGGCATTCTATAATACTGCAGGGAATAGACTAGATAATCATTGAGGTCCCTTTCAACCCCATGATTCTGTTCCACAGCTTATGCTCCTTACATAGGCCCAGATCCACACATGGAATTTAGGGCCAAATTCCCATTAAAAGCCAAATAGGCTTTAGGTATTTAAATATCTTTGGGGATCTGGGTGTTCGCCCTGGTTCAAAGTCCCACACTGGAAGCCCAGCTTTCAGCTGGCATTATTTTTTAAACTGCCATGGGTGAAATTTTCAAAAGTTCTTAGGGGAGTTAGGCACTCAACTTCCACCATCTTTTTAAATAAGATCTGGGCTTTTAACATCCTTGGGAACCTTTGCTGATTCCAACTGCTCCCTTGTAAAGGCCTGATGATCTCATCAGGGTCATATGGACTTTCAGCACTGCTGGGGCTTGGTTTTTTTTGTTTTTTGGTTTTTTTTACAAAAAGTGTACATATATCAGATTTCCCTTTGTTGTCTCTCTCATCCATAACAGCCAGAAACAAAGATGTAACAAACAGACACTCCATAAAATAAAATTCAACCTGCAAGGCAGAGATGTGAACAAACCAAACTTTGACGTAACAGTATCTGTCAGAGAGACACCAAGAGGCCCTTCAGTTCATGGGGACCGACTGGTGCCACTTATATTACTATAGAATCTTTGTGGAAGAACAGGTAACAGATAGACCACATGCTAAGGCTGTGTTATGAGCAGAAGCCCTGATAGCAATCCCAAGGCCACCTGCTCTTTAGCACTATAATTCATTTCACACGTAGAAACATTTAGCAGTTAGTAAATTGACACAGTATTATTTACAATTCTTTGTTGTTTCATGTGGGTGGGGAGCATCTTCTTCCTCATTTAATGAGAGGGTTTCTGGCTGAGCTGGGAAGCAAATAGTAGGTCTGTAGTTGCAGGATCATTCAACAGCCTGTCATTCTTCATTTACCATCACTTATGTAGCTCAAATTACACACCTCACAGGTTCTCAGACTTTCCTCTGGAAATTTCTATCGTTTGTAATCTATGGAGGTCACAGGAATTGGCATAGGGGTAGATTTAATCTACAGAGTTCAAGTCCTCTGTGGAATCATGGACTTCACCATGGACCCTACCACTGCAAGACCTGAATTGGCAGTCTTCTGACAGCATTCCCATCCCCTTCAAGATCGACACCATCTGAGGATTCCAAAAATCAGGCCCCTTTATGTGCTAGCAACTCTACATACGTTGAGCATGGACTTGTTGGCTTGAAGCCTGAAGGAAGATGCCAGATTGGAGAAGAACAAGTTCTTCACTAGCACCAGAAATAGACGTTTGGATCTACGGTGATGGGGGTGTTCCAGATTACTCCAATAAATTACATCTGGAGAACAAGTGACACTCGGGGCCAGATTCTTATTTACACTGTATTGCACCTTGTTCACTCAGTCTTCGGTGGGGTTCCTTGAAAGTTACTACTCAGTGTGGATAAGAGGTGCAGGGAGGGGAATCCAAACACTGCCTTCAGTGAAGACCACACTGCTATGAAGTCATCTTGCAGGTCACCAAACCTTTTTGCCAGCTAGTCCTGGTTACTCAAAAGGACCAGACCAACAACGAACGAACACCCAGCCAAGTTTCAGGCTTCTAACCCTTTCAGGATTGAGTTTAAGTTTATGCATTTGGTTAAACACCGGAATAGCTGTAGAATCTTGATCAAGCTTTTAGGTGCAGGTTAGACAAACACTTGTCTGGAACGAGTTGGGTAGGAATGATCCTGCCTTGAGCAGCAGTTGGGCTAAATGACCTTCAAGGTCCGTTCCAGCCCCATTTTCCTATGATTCCAATTTCCACCCCCTCGATTGGTGAAAGAGCCATGTTTCACAGCCGTGTTCACATTCTGTGTCCTTCTCTCTCCAGTCAGTTGGTGACTTATGAATTCTTCCTCATCACAACTTCTTGAGTCATTGTCAGTGGTATTTCCTGAAACTCTTAAGGATGGTCATGATGATGTACCCTGCAGATATCTGGAGTGCTGCAGTTCAAAAACCAGCACATGCAGATCCCAAGATACGTAGAGTGAGGTATGTTCAGTACCATCCTGTATTTATCAGGACAGTTCACTTGAAGTCACTTCCCCCCCTCCTATCTGCCAAGCTAGCAACTCAATGAAAGCAGGAGGTAGATCATCTGCTGAAGCAGTATGAATACCATTTGATGCCACCTGCCCTGGGCTGCATATCAATTTGTCTCTTAGGAGTGCATTTCAAGAGCCAGAAACTGGTAGCTTCCTTCAACAGGTGGGAAATAACAGCTGATTCCTGGATTATTTTGTAGTTTGTAATTTCTTCTTCAAGAAAGGAATTTCTAACTGAGAGTCTGGCCCAATGGGCTTGGAAAAGTAAGAAAGGCTCCCTCTCAACCCTACCACCAGCTTTTACTCAAGCCTATTTCAAAGTCTGGAAAAAGCTCTATCAATTTTTTTCCCTTCTCCCTTCCATTAAAAATGTTGCTGCATCTGCTGCTTCCTGAGGTTGCCCTGGAAGTCCCAAAATAAACAAAGGAATCTATTCTTGGGATATTTCCAATACCAAGAGCATCAGCTAATTCAGAAAAAGACACCTGAGCATCTGAAAACTTTTCTGAACCAGGTCTACGACTCATTCTCGCCAGCTCTGGTACTGGTGATAGGTGTGGTCTAAGGACCTGCATAGAACCAAACAGAAACCATCACTAACACTGTCATTAAGGAGACTAGGAAGAAACCCTGAGTCCAGTAGCACAGGCTGTTATAGACTTGGGCAACACCAAGCTGGCTAGTTCACCTGAACCCCCAAGGGTTAATCTGAGTTGCTGGTGATTCCCAGTGAGTTACCCAATGCATTTGTAGCCTGGTTCATCCAATCAATAAGGCCACCTGGAGGACCTTCTCCCCTCCTCAGGTCTCCATTTAATGGAGCAAATGTGATTATTTTGTAGCCCACAGTGGCTGGTTCACTAGTATCAGGAAGGACACAGTGCAAGGTGTAACAGCTCTGGGATGGCTTCTGGGTCAGTGGCCGTGCAACTGCCCTCTTTCTTGGCAGCACAGTGATTACAGGTACACATGCTGAGTGAAGAATGGTGACCATTCTCTGCCCTCTGGTTTGCAATCTCCCCAGTGCAAACAATTTCCCAACTATTTCATATGTGGAGCATTACCCCTCCAACATAGGTTCTGTCTGGCCATGGGGGATCACCGTCTAAACGAATTGGCTGGCTTTTAAAAACTGGGAACCTGAGCAGGAAACCATGACATTATTCTGTATGGAATGGGATTATTTCCAAATGTGTCAGGCAGCCTGACTGCCAACACCTAAGGCAAACTCTTCTCAACTTAAGAAATACACGTTTCATGTATGCCCTTGTAGTACTGCTCTCCACAAAATAGCCTCCTGCTTCCCCACTGCCCTCTAGACATGCCACAAGGCTCATGATTCACAGTGTAGCTCTGGACTGCTAGAAAGAAAAAGGCCTACTCTTCTATGCCCCTAACTGGCCCCAGGGGAACAGATGTCTGGTTTTAGAAGTGGATCATTTGCTCCCCATGTCCTTCTTTGGGTAGCTCCTTCTAAGTTGCATCCTTTTGCTCCCCCACTCCTCATCTCACTTCCCACGAACAACCTCTTCAACCAGGTGTTAGTTGTAACACCCACCCAGTCCTCTTGGCCTTCAACCAGGTCCATCTTCCTTAACTTGGGAGGTGCAATTCTGGGGAAAACAGAAGTGGGGACAGAAGATGATGGGAAATGAGGAGAAGAGATGCAGAGTCGGTGGGAGAAGGTTGGGATGCAAAAATGAAGGCAAGGGAAAAAGGGCAAGATGACAGGAACAGAAAGCGAGGAGAGATCTGGGAGATAGCAAACAAGAACAGTTGTGGCCACTCGGTATGTTGTTGGGACACACAAGAGGGTGCTGTACATGTACAGAACTTTCTGAATCCACTGCCCCCCTGGGGCCAACACAACTGAAACAGGTATCCGTTCCCATTTCCCCTCAGCTGCTTCCCTCCCGCTTCAGCCTCATACAGTCCATGAGAGGGAAGATGGGGGAGGGGAAGTAGGAAAAAGGGGGAGATCAATACTGAAAATAATAGGTCAGTGCATACAGGATTGTTTGTAAATAGCAGGGTCCCAAAGGAGCCCTGTTTCCTTCACATCTTCTTTCCTGGTGATATCTCTGTAGGGGTCACAGAGGAGCTGATTGGGAGCGCCTCTCCCTCCCTGCCCCGGCTTTCACACCGGTGATGTGGCAGTTGACTCACTGTACAAGCTTTCCACAATGTCCCCCCTCTGGATTTTGCGCAGGGCAGAATAAAGGGCATCCACAGTGGCACTGTCCTTGCTGGCCCAGTCGGCAAGCAGGGCACGGACAGGGCACTCCTCTTGAGTGAAGGAGTCTATGTGATCCTCCTTGTAGCCCAGCTCCCCAGCCAAGTGACGCCAGGTATCCTCTGTGGAGCTGTTCAGGAGCTTCTCCACCTCCTCTTGCTTGTTAGGTGGCAGGCTGGTGTACAGGTTCCCATCTCCCTTCACAGCTGTACATGGAAGGGGAGGAACACAGCCAGGTTATTAGGGGCCTGTGAGTAAAACTGAAGTCAGGGTAGTAAGAGGGACCAGAGATCTGGGCCACAGTACAGTTTGGGCCAGGTCATTCACATCTGCATCTGACTGGGGAGATCTCCTAGTGGTGGATGGTCATGGCCTACACCATCCTGTATATCGACTCCCCAGCCTTTACTCTGCAGTCCCAGCCCTGGGTTCCCCACATACACAGCTCTAGCAATGCCTCTGTCTTGACCACAGCTCCCCAGACCACCCTCCATCCCATTTTAGACCCTTTCTTCACTGCCAATGCTTCTGAGGACCCTTTGTTAGCCCACTTCTGTGCTGTCTCATAGTCCCACTGATGCCTCTCTATTCTGTCCTGCAAATGAAGCTGCTGAAGACTACTTCTCCCCATTCCCACCTCCCAAACCATGGTATGGTGGATACACCTCACCCTGCCCCTGTGTAGTCTGGGTCTGTGGCTGCTGGTCATGAAGGCTTTGACTATCCACGGAAATCCCACTGTCACTGTGAAGCTTCTCTCCTTCTGGAGAAGGTGTCTGATTCACTGGCCGGTTATTGGCAGCCTGTTTGTTCTGTTTGCAGCTGTTCCACCTGGAGAAGAAAGCGGCAAAGAGGAATAAAATAGTGGGTCTAGCCACATGTCCTGAATCTTCCTAGTCTTCTCATCTGACTGCATATAAACCCAAGTCATGGAGCCTGGTTCTCCCTGCCTTGTCCCTGTTGTGATCCGGTAGCATTTTATACCAATTTACTGCTGGCATGAGTGATGACACCAGCAGCAAAGCAGCAGAGTTGGACCCATCATTATTAGCGATCCACATTGATTTGTCTTCTTACTGTCAGATGCACTGCTGTGCTCCATGTTGGATAGTGCCAGGTGCTATGCAGACACACCACAAAGGGTACTCCCTGCAGCCAGGAGGGTTGCTTACACTGCATCAGCACTGGGTCTTGAGAAGATGGGACTGAGCATACACTGCACTCCAGAGCTGGAAGTTCATCTCTGAGGCTGTTCCAGATTTGTCTCCAGCTCCCTCTCTCAGATCTGTAGGAAAAGGAGGGCCCCCAAGTAGATGGTGGGGGTTTAGAGCAGCTTCATGTGAGTGAACTTCCAGCTCTGGAGCACATCAGCACACTTAGGTGGGTGAGGCATGGACAGGGCATGTTCAGACTCACCCTCCTGAAGCTCCACACTTAGCACAGTACAGACAAGTCCTAAGTCTTGGTGAAATAGAAATAATAAGTAACATTTCCATCGAGACCAACAGCATTGTAAGGTGTGTGGGACTACAGAGTCAGGCAGCACAAATCCATTGTGGCCAGGACAGAGGCAGTGTCCTTTATTCAAAGACCTGACACTACAGGGAAATTCTAAAAAAGACTTGCCCCAAATTAATTTTGAAAGAGAAAAAAAAAATCACTATAGCTTTCCAATGGTGTGCAATGCTACAGTTCTTTGGACATCAACACCAACATATACCAGCAAAGAACTGAGGCCCGGATCCTAAGTGGCACCTATGTGCCTAATATCCCTCAATTTCAATGGGAATTGGTGCCTAAATGCCTTTTTTGGATCTAGGCCCAAGTTCTTTTCCTTTAAACATGGAAGTATTCCAGAAAAAGGAGTTGGAATACAGCTCCTATATGCCTGAAAATATTTATCCCCATGAGTGTATGCACACAGGATTGTGTATGTATTGATTTGTACTCATAAATGCACACGATACCATGTGCACACATGGATCATTACACATACACACTGCACACGGTGTACAGCTTTGGTGTATGTTGTCGTTGAAAGGGTGTGGCCATGCCCATATGAATCAATGCACAGATGTAGTCATGCATGTACATAAGTGCACATTTGGTCTGCAGGTGTCCCTCTATTGAGAGCATATCTATAGGACAATACAGGGCCCAAACCTTTGCTGGGGAGTCCCTGGAGTCACACCAGCAGAGAATTTGGCTTTTTCCCTGGAGTTGCAGTGCTTATTCAGGATTATTTCCAGCATGTAGATACCTGGGGAAACCACAACCCTCTGCACAAACACTGAACCAGCCACAACCTGCATGTGAGCCAGGTGCAAATCCTAGTTTAAAGGGGGTGAGCTTGTGCAAGATATTGAAAGTGACAGCATTTCATAATGTGTCACAACTAAAAGCACCTGTGGGGAAAGGAGAATGAGCTGGAGAGAAAGCCAGAAAGGGGCAATATTGCCCTGCATCACACTCCACTGTCACTGATTTTCATTGAAGATCCAGCTCCCACTCCTGCCTTTGCGAGCCTCCTCTAAGGTGCTGTCGTTTCTACCAGAGCAAACTGAGTGTAAAAGCTACTCTCTTGATTTTGCTCATCCTTTGCTCTGCTGTAAATGATTTACCAGGGTCCTGCATTCCATGCACTCAGACTCTCAGAGTAGTGTTCCCCAACCCATGGCTCCTAGGCATCATGTTGCCTGCAAGACCTTCCAATACTGCTCTTGGCTACAGCAAATTTTGCTTTCCAAAGATCCACCTTTCTTCAGGTTGGTAGGGAGAGCACATAATGACACCACTGACAGAATGCTGCTTGCTCATTAGTTCTCCACATGGGCCAGAGCCAGTCAGGAACCATTGGCCTAAGGGAATATGTACTTCCCTGGCTTTTTTGACAACCTCATGCTCCCACCTGCCAGTTTCCCCTTTTGACTTCTCCCATCCCTCTTCATGAACTCTACATCTAATCTATCATCAAATGTTTCAAAGACATCAGGTGCTGGCTGAAAAAGCTTTAAAATGTGTCTATAATTGCTCTGGGTCTCAGCATAACGATGACAACCTTCCCCAGTCCTGGGTATAATTGTCCAGCCCTTGCAGCCTCAAGGCATTGGTTCATACTTACCTTTTGAAAGCAATGTAGGCTACCAGACCCACCACCACAGCCGCCAGGATGGAGCAGTAGACAGGGATGAGGTTATCAGCAGTGCCACGGCTCACAACTGGCTGGGAGCTGCCCATGATGGTGGTGACGGTACCTGCTAGCGTGCTGACGATGCCTTCTGTATCATATGGGTCCTTGGTGAAAGACATAGGGCTCTCAGACCCCATCAGGGTAGGGGTCCGAGGTGACCAACGTGGATGAAGATCTGCCAAGGGAGTAAAAAATAAATAAATAACAGGAGTCATCAATTTACCCCTCCTTTTCTCCTCTAGGACTCAGCAATAGCTGATATTGGAGCAGATAGGTACAGGGAAGAAGGGCATCTTCCAAGTGGTAATGTCCATGCAGGGAAATATGCCTCCAGAGGTGCTGGGCAGTTTGACTTGCTGAGCTCTAGGAAGGGCATTTAAGCTCTGTTCGTACATAAGAAGGAAAAGCCAAACTATAGATGCATCCTTCCAGGATCAATAGCTGTGATAGCCACCCCCCCACCCCATTGTGCTGTGATGTTGGATGTAGTACAGAAAAAGATGAACCACACAACCCCTTCTCTTGATTATCCCTGATGGAGATCAGGCTAGGAGAACCCTTTTGCTCCAAAGTGCAACTCAAACTGCCAAAAGACTGAAGTGGTATCACTGGCAGAAGTAATTTCAAATACAAATCCCATGTTTTAAAATGCCCTACATTTTGGAGATCTAAATGCCTGTTTGCATTTTTAGTTACTGGTGGCCAACTGGAAACATGTTTTACATATCAGAACCACAAGGCACTGCTGAAACCATCTCCCACTACGCGTTATGTAACTAACAGCTATGTAAATCTACCAAGCCTCCTGTTCCTCTCTCTCATTAGCTATGCTCCAAACCCTCCTAGTTTTAGTGGGTTCAAGTTGAATATCCCTTCTGCAGGTAGCAGCCTTTGTACATAAACATGAAATACTGTTCCAGAACAATACAAATCTTTCCCAAATCTATTCTCCACCCTGAAAGTGCAGAGGCTGCCCAGAGTGAGAAGGTGCTGCACTTTTGAGACCCCTGATTTGAAGTTCTTTTTCCCCCCCTCAGTGTCTGTTTGTTTGAGTCTTAAAATAAGGACTATGGGGGCTGGAGTGTTGTTCTCTCAAGGGCATGAAATCTGGATTGGAAGACAGGTCAACCAAATCCAAAAGGGCAAAAGTTTCTGCAATGTAGGAGCTACTGCCAAATACCAAGTCTGGGGTGGAAACAAGGAGTGACCAATGTCTGGAGACCAATCTGGAGTAATAGAGAAGGGTTTCTGGTTGGGAGCATCAAGGAGCAACACATCTGTTGTACTGTTATAGTCCATAAATGTTCCAGACCTCACAGCCAAATGCTGACATAGCCTGGCCCTGCTTTGCTCATGGAATTGGACTAGATCCAAACCTGTTCCCCCTTCCTCCCACTCCTGCATCACAGGGGATATTTGGACATCAGCTCTACCCACTCAAAAGGAAGACCAGGGTTGTTGTGGTGTTGCACTGCACCTAAAGAGCATTTCTTCCTGGAGAGGAAGGATAGTAGCAGGAAACGTGGGCTCAACTCTTACCCATTCCTCAGCGTCTCCTATGTGAATGCCTGGGCAAGTCTTCTCGTGCCACCATTCTCCATCTATGCAGCAGGGATCACCATGCTGCTTCTCCCTGCCGTCCATTTGCCTTGTCTATTTAGACTGCAAGCTTACTACAAGTTTGTGCAACACCAAGCATGAAGGGAACCCCAACATTAGTTAGGGCTCACCATACCACTAGGAATGTGCAAATTACCCAACCGATGGATACCTGTGTCTGCTGCTCTAGGTTATTATAAAACTCCCAGTCACCAGCCTGTGGTATCTAACACCAACATGCAAGTATCACATCTTCTGACACACACACCCGTCTCTCATCAACCACACATCTGCAATGAGATCTATATAAAGAAATACCATCTGTCTCCATCACTTGCATGGAATCAGGACTGGTGCTAGGTCTATCAGTTGCCAACATTTAGTTGCTTGCAAGAGCCTGGATTCACCACCTTCAGGCCAAGAGCAATGGTCATTCAACCAATAACCTATACACTCAGTAAGAGTCTGGTCTCTTGCACTCCCTACAGCCTGCCTGCTCCACCCTGCAGTCCCCTCTTGCCCTGCCAGCTTTTTGGGGCATGCTCTGCCAATTCAGCTCAGAAAAAATGTTTGTCTTCCATTCAATCATCTGTTCCCCAGTGTTCAGCCAGGAGCTGCACCTAGACATGCCCTGTGAAGGAAATGTACCTCATCTTGCATCTGTGAAGTGCTGGAGGGGGGGCTTAACCCTTGGCTTCCAGGACGAAGGAAGAAAGCAGTGTCCGTGGGGGTAAGGAAAGAGAAGGCAAGGCCTGTGCTTTTATAGCACCTGGCTCGAAACAATCCCTGCCGCTAACAGCTTTCCATCTCAAAAGAGGGCAAGCCCAGACACTTCCATTGATGTATTAACTTTCCCTGGTGCCAATTTCCCCACAGCCAGATGACCCGAGGCTTTTCATGCTGCCCTTACCATTTGCTACGAAAGTGTGAAGCACTCCACCTTTCAGCCTTAGCACCCATATTTGGGAGTGTCCCATCACACTGACATGGGTATGAGGAATGCTTCACACTACAGCCTGTGGCTCTAGCCCCGACAGCTGCAATGTTCCAAGCTGGGCTCCTGGGCTCTTGCACCAGTATGTAGCACATCAGACTGATGTATCAGATATACACTGTAGACAGACCCTTGCCTGCTCATATCCTGCTCATATGCCTGCATTCATATCCTAGAATAAAGCTGGCAAGCACACCCCCTCTAGTTCATCAGGTGCACAGCTACCAATATGAATGAAGCCTGTTGAGGCTGTGACCATCACTGATTTGGAGCACTACAGAGTCCCAGTGCCTGGTTCCAGAGTAACAGAGAAAACCTAGCCCCAGTGGTGGTTTCTCAGGGGGCAGTTTTGTGGTGGTGGCTGCTCACAATGCAAAAAGAAAACTGCCCCTGAGCAGCTAACAGCTCTCCCCGCCATGTTGACATGCTTGGGCCAGACTCAAACAGTTTCTCTGTCAAGTCCCACACTGCCTTTTCAGAGCAAAGCTCTGCAAGCCCTTCGTGGCTATTTCCTGCCAAGCTGCAATCCCACCCCTCATGCCCCAGAGCATAAAATCCTGCTAACAAAGCCTGTCCTGTGTGCCTCGACCTATGGCTCCATTTATTCAACCCTTTAAAGGGATCAGCCAGAAAGGGCTGTCCGCTGCTCCCCCACCCTGCAGCACTGAATCACAGATGCCCATGGCACAATGGCCTCTACTCAAGAGCTGTGCTCAGGGCAAGGATTGTAACTGGGTCTGAGCAAGTGAAGAAACTTTTATGTCCTTGCTCCCCCTCCCCAAACTCCTGCCACCAGTGGATTGTGCTGCACATCTGAAATAAAAGACTACCCCTCTTGGGAAATCCCATGGAGTTTGGGCCTCTGGGTGCAGTGTCATCAGACAGGCTGGGAATAGGACACTGATAGCCTGGACAGCCAGGGTGAGGGGGGTCAGCCCTGTAGAACAGAGCTGCTCATACAGTTTCTTGCAGATGCAATGGCCGAATTTGATCCCCTAACAAAGGAAGCCTGGTTTCATACATTGTGCTTCGTTCAATCTAGTACATCTGCCCCACAGGCCACCCCAAGTGCCATCACACAGACCTCCTGGAACACTAGAGGAAATAGGGATCTGGAAAGGAGGCCTCTAGATGTTTGTCACATGCAGTGAACTTGTACAATACAACACCAAGGTCAGGGCTTGTGGTCACATGGCAAAGACAGTCTGCTCTCAAACACTGCTGGGTGGTGAGGTCATGTTAGGATCTGCCATACCTTCATCATGACAGATACTAACAGCACAGCAATGTACAACAGCTCTGAAGGACAGCCTCACCATGCTGTCAGTGTTTGCACAATGCTGCAGCAGCTTGATGTTATGATGTTGAATCTCTAACAGATTGCACTGTGCCTAATAATACCTTCAGGTCCTGCTTGTGCCTTGCAAATTAGGCAAATTAGGCATCCCCTAGTGGAGTGATCCCAGAGAAGCCAGCATAGGGGATGGCCCTACCACCCAAAGCAGTAGTTCCTCATCTTGTCCATACCACAACCCAGGTAAGCCAAGGGGTCTCTGATCCACAAAGAAAGGGAAACATGAGGATGATTTCCTTGAATCTATTTGCAACCTGCAGATTGGGATTAGGGGACTCCCAAGGGCACAAAACAAATCCTGGATAAGAAGTACATCAGGCAGTGGCACATTTCGAGCCCAAAGCACCCTAAAGAGGAACCCTCATCCTGTTCCACTGTTACCAGACACCCCTTCTTCACAAAGCAATTGAATTTTGGTCAGCCATTTCTTTACGGATGTTCATGGGGATGTCTCCAGCAGGACTGTAAGCACTTTGGAGCAGGGCCACTCTTTTTGTTCTTTTGTCTGTATAGCTCCTAGCTCCATGGGGGCCCTGGTGCATGACTGAGACTTTGTTATCAGTACCTATTTGTATGCATAGGAGTAGTGCTTCAATTCACTACCAGAACAGAAACACAGTTAAAATTGGATGTGTTATCTTTGTGAAACAGCTGCCCTGCCCATCTTTTTATCCACCTGAGTGGCAAATGCACAGGGCAGTCAGGAAAGCATTGCTGTTGGTTTCACCAAGATCTTTATTGTCTCAAACCTTGTGAGGCAGCTGCACAGTGTAAAAGATGCTGTATACATGCTGCTGCTAATCATTAGTAGGCCTCATTGCATAGAAAGGGTCGTGTGGCATTGCCAGCAGAGAGCTTTGCGTTGGCCAGAGCTGCAATAGGCAAGAGGCAAACAGGTTGCATGTTGGTTGAGGAATTCAAAGGTTTCCTTGTGCTCTTTGAAGGCTGGGGACATGTGGAATACACAGCAGATCCCCTCCCCCCCCCCCCCCCAACCCCGGCCTCCCCTTTTGCAGCA
>NW_005842064.1:1569064-1584262 GCF_000455745.1 Alligator sinensis | reverse complement strand
GGGGAAGGAGTGCCTTTTTGTGCCAGAGTAACAGAATCGTGGCAGGCAGCCCCTCCCCCAATTCATAGGCCTCACTCCTACCCAAGTTAAAAGGCCCAGTGGGCACTAATCTGCAATCCACTGCACCTCCCTGAAACACTGAGTACAGAGCACTCAGAGAAGGAAAAGCAAGGTTCCCCCATCACTGGCAGCCCAGGGAGCACAAAGACCCAGCAGGCTCTTCTCTGGCCTCTCCTGGAGGAGGAAAAATAACCCTGCTGCTATACAGAAGAGAAAGTGAGAGGCCTGTCTGACTGTGGGTGGCCCTGGGAAAAAGGTTCATTGGGGTGGAGCTCTCCTGCCAGTCTAGGACAAATCCCAGCTAGCCTGCAGGTAAATGGTGGGGATGCAAAGAGTGGCCAAGGGGTGGAGCAGATACAGAAGACATGCTGGAATGAGGATGCAGAAGGGGTGAAAGGACCTTAGCTATGGCACGGGCATGGGGAAGAAAGCCTCAGTCAAGTCTTCCCCTGCTTCCCACTCCCCATCCTACCCAGCTGCCATATTGCACCCAGCTCCATTAGATGTTAGCTACTTAATGAGTTAATCTGCATAGCATTTGGGTGGGCTGGCATGCTGGGGACTGGCCTGCCAGAACTAAAAAGCACAAGCTGTTGTAGCTTTTTTTGTCAGAGACTCATATCCTTTGTGCCTCAGATTCCTGGAACATGCACACATGCCAGTCAGTTGCATACTCCTCAGTGCCAGGCCTACCCCATCCCTAACCAGAAGACCTAGACATAAAGGCACAGACTGCCTCCCTCATGCACTCCAGCCAAACCCTGAGCAGCCTTGAGCCCTCATTCCTGACTCCTAAATGATGGATCACAATGACAGCAGCTGGGCATAAACAGGGGCAGTGGAGGAAGCCATTAAGAAGCTATTTGGATGAGCTGCAGGGCCCGAGGCCAGTTGGCCAGAGCTGAGTATTTCCTATGGGGTTGTAAGAGGGAACTTGTTTGGTCTTTCAGACCAAACTGGACCATTTCCAGTCCAGGAGGTTATTTTATGGCTGTGGTTTTGGCCCTGCCTCATTCCACAACATCCCAGGGGATAGCCAGGCAGCTGCCCAGCCCTCCTCCCACTCTCCTGAGTTCCCTCATAAATTAATGTAGTTACTCAAGGAAATGCACCCCAGCTCGGCATTGGGACATCCTGCAGGGAGGCAGAGCAGAACGTCTGGGAGCAAGAGACCCCTCGTGAAGCAGGTTTATTGGTTCCACATGTCCCAGCTCATGAGGGGCTGAGTGCTTGTGACCCTGCTTGGAGTCCACAGGCTGCCAGAGGTGTACCATGGCAGATTCATCTGTCAACAGGAGGAGATGCTGACAGTTTTTAGGGAGAGGCTGTGCCTGGGCCTTGGGCAGCACAGGGTAGGTGACAGGATGCAGGAGTCTCCCCCTCTTCTCTCATGCAGTTCCAGGCCCTGCATGTGGAAAACCCCTGTGAGCGAAATTTTCCTTCATGCATGAGGCTGTGGTCCAGCCATGAGGCTTAGGCACTGAGCCAGATCTTTGTACAGGCAGGAGTTCCAACTTCTGGGCAGTTCTTCACTCCCAAAACAAGCAGGGCTACAGGCTATGTGACCCCACCCTATCCAGCTCAGACAGCATCAGTGTCCCCCACTTCCCACCAGCAAGGGACAAGGATTCTCCATGGGGCAGCACAGCCACACCCTGCCCCACCCCTGCATAGCAGTGACTAAGCACTGCAGCTTAGCCTTTACTGTCTTTTCAGGCAGCAGCAATTAATTCCCATTAGAGACACACCGGCTGCCAAATTCCATTTTGCAAAAGGCAAGGACTGCTGGGCTCCAGCCCCAGGAAACAAAGCATCTCAAACTACTGAATGCCTTGCATCTGCTCGGTGTTCCTGTAACAAGGAAACTACCAGGCAGATTATCTTTAAATGCTTCAGCAGTGGCCTCCACAGACAGCCTCTGATGAACAATGCTTTACCATGGAGTTGAGAGGCGACTTTTGCTGGGAAGTCACAGACCATCACCAGCCCCCTTGGAAATGCACCAAACTAGCCAACAGTGCAGGCAGACCAGTGGGAACAGTCTCTGCAAGTGGCAGTGGGGCTGGAGACAAGTCAAAGCCCTGAAATTCCCAAGGTTGCATCCTCATGCAATGACCCACCCTCTCTTTCCCTGAGGCCACTGTTGTGTTCTCTATTGTCCTGCTCTACATGGAGTCATTACCCAGAACCAGGACTGCAGATCCGACTACTTATAGCCACAGCCTAGAGTCAGCACTGCTTTTCCAGCTGTGTTCAGAAGGTTTAACCATCAATTTTAGCACTGAATTCAGTTGGCACAATGATCAGCTCCTGTGGCATAGGAAGTGCTATTCACTTATGGATGCTTTGAAGCATCCCAAAGCACTTTCATGAGAGGTGGGAGGGTCCAGTTTAATGCAAGAGGATAATCAAGGTATGGATAAATGGAAGGAGCTGCCTAACTTACACAGTAAGCCAGGAAGGGTATGCCTACACTGCATCCCTGCCACAGCCTAGAGCAATGGGGGCCAACCCACATCCTCCACAAGTACCACTCTGATCCCCATCTGATCTGCTGCTCTGCTTTCTGCTCCCAGCCTGATCCATTGCTCTGCTGCTTCCTGTGCTCCTTTCCCAATCTGCTGCTGTCCTCCCTGCTCTGCCCCAATCTGCCATGTGCCACATACAGAGGACTTCCCATGCCACTTTTGGTACCTGTGCTGCAGGTTGGAAACCCCTGGCCCAGGGCATCCCCTCTTGAGCACGCTGTCTGCCTACACATGCTACCAGTGCAGCCCCTCCATGGGGTCACCCTCATGGCCAGAGACAAGAGGTTTCAAGAGCAGTCATGAGGGATTCCCCCAAAACAGCTGCACCTAGAGTCCGGATTCCCACTTTCCTGATCTGACAGACCAACTCTGGTGCCTTGCAGATATAAACACATGCAAATAATTTCCAAGTGAAAAATCCTTTGTTTAGCCAGTGTTCTCCCAGCCCCCCACAGAGATCTGCTCAGCCCTGGAGCATTGGTGGGGGAGAGCTCTCCCTCTCCCTGACTTGGAGGGATAACTACAGGGGCCATCCCACGCTGCCTGGAGCCAGAAAACGATTTTTCCCATTTGCTTTTCTCATCTGGGAGCTATTTCTACACTCTCACAGTAACATTTGGGGGGGGGCCAGGGGGACAGGATGACAAGGCATGTTTTGAGTTAGGGGTGGAGCCAGAGGGAACAGTCAGGCCCTGCATGTTCTCCTTTACAACAACATCCCTGAAAGGTGGGGAGGAGAGAGGGGAAGAGAGCAAGAGTTTCTTCTAGTGTTCCCAGAGTTCTGGCAAGCCACACTTCCTGGGAGTGGGGTTGGAGACTGGGAGCCAGGACACCTGGGTTCTTCTCCAAGACCTAGGAGCCCATGTGATGTAACGAACAAAGCAGGGGACAAGGAACCAGGATCCTTGGATTCTTTTCCAAACCCTGGGAGTTTGTATGGTGTAGTAGACAAAGCAGGGGACTGGGACCCAGGATACCTGGCTTCTCTTCCTAATTCTGACACTGGCTTGCAGTTTGGTCCTAACAAGACAGCATCATGCTCCCAGCACTTCAGTTTCTTCTGCTGTGAGCCAAGGATAGTGATGCTGCCTTACCCTTGGTAAAGCACCAGGAGATGTTGGAATGGGTCACTGCTATAATGATGTCACTTAAGGACCAAATCCTGTTCCTTTGAAGTTAAGAGCCAAACCCCGATTGCCTCTAATGGAGGCCTGGATGCGACTCTCAATGCCATGTACTCATGTTATTCTGAACGAGCATGGCCCATGCTCCTCAGCACAGGGACATGGGGATGCCTCACCTCTGCATTCAGCATCAGACACTGGCGTACACTCCTTGACCAGGACCTCATTCTCCTCGCAGATGGTACAGGGTAGGCAGGGGTCCACGTGATTGGCTTCATCTGAAAATGTCCCCTCAGGGCACTCCTCACAGATGGTGTCCTGCATGTCCCCACAGGGGAACATCAGGCCAAAGCCCACCTCACAGATCTTGCACTCCTTGCACTTGCCACTCTCCTCATCCTGGTAGTAGCCATAAGCACAGCGGCACACGGCATCATCTGACTCCACACAAGGGGCCGACATGCTCTGGAGGCCCACACACTGTGTGCATGGCTTACAGGCTTCTGTGGCACTGACGACATCCGAATAGGTCACACCTAGAAGGTAATGGGGAGAGAGCAGTGAGAACCCATCACGGATCCTCCCTTTTCATCCCAGCTGGGGGCCATCAACTCAGCTCCCGTTTGCTGGCTCTGGAGATCATTAGCATGTTGGTGGTCATTGCACGTGCACTCCCCAACAGGAGGCTCTGTTGCTGAATAGCTATACAGTCTCCCCACACCATCCCCCAAGTCCAGGACACCAGTGCAAGCAGCTGACAGCTGCCCTGCAAACTGGCCAAAGGTCGGAGCTGGACAGCACTCTGTCGTGTCCCAATTCATTACTTTAAATGGCTGTTACCCAACCAGAGCAAAGGGTGATCCTGCAGCTGCAGCACAAGCTTATAAAAGCCCAGGAAATTAAGGGCTTTATTATTATGGAGTGTGCTTAGTGCTGGTGAAAGGTGCCAGACTGACAACACTACAGAACTATTCCCCTTTCCACAGAGCGTGGTCCCCTCTGCCCCTCGCGGGGAGCTCAGTCCCCATGCTTCCTCCTCCCCCAGGCCTCATTCTGCCAGCAGTAAGGCTGGGGGTAAGCGGCAAGCAGTCACGTAGGTACTCACTTTGGGCAGCGAGACCACAGCTTCTTTCCAGTCAATCCCTGCTGGCTCTTGAATCTGATCTAGAGGGGGAAGTCTCTGAACCCATTTACCACCCACTCAGACTCTCTCCTTTCCAAGAAACAGAGAGCAGGAGAGAAGGAAATGCTTAAACTGCAGTAGACTTGACCCTCCATGCATTTCCTTCTCTCTAGCAACATGGGAGCAAAAGTCGCCCTTCACCCTCTAATCAGAGTGCAGCAATTCGCCACGCAAACCCAGGGAAGGGCTCAGGCCCTGGCCTACTAATTGAGGCTCTCTGATCTCCTGCTGCTGTCACAGCCTTGCCATTGACAAGCCAGTCTCAGATGTAACTGTGGTGGACCCTCCGGGCCGTGTAATCAGCCTGCTTCTGAGGCGGAGGTGGTTGCCCTACACAGTCACAACGTGGCACTGTCGGGATGGGCCTGAGGGAATGAAGGGATAGTAGTGCTAGGGTGGGAGGAGAGTCAGAGACGTTCTTTCCCAAGGGCTAGATTATCCCACATTTCTGCATGGGAAGGTTCGTGATCCTTCCTCTGTAGCATCTGGCACTAGCTCCTGTCAGAGACATGGGACGGGATGCACCCAGGGCCTCATCCTATCTTTCCACTTTGAGCCCTACTCCCTCCCTAGCTGCCAAGTCTTCCCCAGTGGCCCACCCTTCCCTGCTAAGGCCTCACACAAGTAACTTTCTCCTCTCCCAATGCTGGCATCTCCATGCATCACCCAAAATGGCCCCTAGTCTCCACATGCCTTCTGTTCATGGTGCTCCTAAGCACCTTGTCCTGTATCCACCATGCACTCTCATTGTCAGGCCAGGATTACCAGAGCCTGCCTGTGGGCTTGTGCCCTGCCAAAGTCAAGTATGAAGGACAGTGCCTCATGAACAGTGGGGACTCTGCATGGTTGGTGTGCGGGCCGCCTCCCGATCCCGTCTATGTCGCCATGTGCGAGCCGGGAGCGATATGCGGACCCGTCTTTGCGCACGCGGGCTGTGGCCAGCAGCCCGGGCACGCGGGGTCAGAGGAGACCGTGCGGCGGCAAGGCTCACACGGGCTAGAATTAGTCACAGACGCGTAGTGGTTGATTCAAAGATTATTTACTTACACCCAAGATGGTCGCGGTGTAGGCTGGACAGTTTCCAGGTTCAGCTCCGCTTAAATTCTCGTTGGAGGACTACGACAAATTCGGTTCTTGGGCCCCGGAGTTGTTAAGGCTCCGTGGGTTCGGCAATTTCTTTCCCAACGGAGTTGTCAAAGCTCCGTGGGTTTGGTTCTTGAGTATATAGGATAGGGATATGTCTAGGATTGCGCTCGGCGACGGGGAGAGGCCAGAGGCTGTTTAGACCTCTGTTGCCTTCTTAAGAAATGCGTTGGGTTTGTAAGGATCCGCAGCGCTTAGAGATCTTCACACTCTCCCTCTCCTACTCCAATTGCTTTCTCTCCAACTTGGGTGGAAACCACCCAAGCTCTTTATACGGCTAGCAAGCCAATTGCTAGCCGCCACGTGTGCATAATTTAACACAAGCCAATAATGGGGCTCGAATTAAAATACAAACGGCGGGAACTCCTTTGCACCGTGCATTTCTGAGATGCAAAAGAAATGCACCATGCAAAGAAAGCTACAAATTGGCAGGAAAATTCTCCGTTGCACCAGAGTTCTCCTTTGCAGCAGAGAACTCCACCGTGCAAAGAAGCTGTAATTTGGCGGGAAAATAATTTAGCAGTGCCGAAGCGCACACAAAACAAAAATCACAACTTTGGGTTGTGACAGTTGGCATCAGTGTATTAGTACAGGAGATAACTGCTCTGGCATTGCACTGAGAGCTGAATACTATCTCCTTGTTAAGCCTCGTGTTAAATTCTCTCCTTCTCTCAACCCAGCCTAGCAAAGGAAGCCCAAAGGATGAAAAAAAGTGCAACACATTCTTCTTATTCCCATTACAGCAGTGCCTAAAAGTCCTCATCTGCATTCAAGGAACTATTCTGCTGGGTGCTGTAAAACCCAGAGAGAGAGACAATGTTTGTCGTGAAAAATTTACACACTAATTAGACTAGATAGTGTCATCATCTTCATTATAGAGAGATAGCGAACTAAGGTAGAGAGACAGAGACCCAGATCCTCAAATTGGTGGGAGTTAGGCCCTCGAGTACCAGTCCAAGTGACTACTAAAAAGTTAGGAGGGAGTTCATACCTAGCAGAGCCCCAATAATGACTGCCTGCTCTTTTATGCACTGCTGTAGCAATGAGGAAGCCCCATCTTGGACCACATCCCTAGCTGTGCTGGGTGCTGTACCAACACAGGAGAAAAGATGGAAACTCTTTGGGAACAGGGTCCAATCTAACAATACCTACAGCAGTAATCTCAGTAAAATATGCCAGGTCCTGTGCCTTCATCATGCAGCCCTCCACCCTCTCCTATGATTTTCTACCTGGGCTGCTCTTTAGGGGCATTAGCTCCCTTCGTCGCACCACAGAAGGGGCCATTCCCTCCAAGCAAGGCCATACGCCCCATTTTGTTTGTCCACATCTGTTTTCTATCAATACCTGATGGGGAACGGGAAAGCAGCAAGATGCAGGAATCCAATATAAACACAAGGTTAGGATGCTAATTGCTGACTCTACCCTGACCCTGGGTTTCTTGTTCTCTGGTTTCAGCGGCACCCTGCAGGATTGATTCCTCTATGTAAATCAATCCCCCGCCCAACGCCTATCAAACTGTCTCTCCCCTCCCCCCCCAGCATTGTCTCAAAGGCATTTGAAGTTATTTTTAGCCTAGAAAGAAGGAGTTCAGTTCAAGTCCTGTAGGGTACAATCACTGTCTTTTTAAAATCGGACTCTTCTGAATTCATTTCCTCTCATCCAGACTGCCAGGGTCCCCACCTTGCACCTTCAAGATGCTTAAAGTCTTCGCCATGGCCAAAGAGACTCAGAAGTTTCCTCCTGCTTAAGCAGGGAAGGTGTTGGGGAGATTAAGCTTAATCCTTCTCTGATCCTCCTCCTTGTTTTTAAAGTGATCCATCTCTGTATTAATCTTTAATTATCTGCACAATCTCCCGAGGACATTCATGGGAGACAGCAATTATCTGCTGAATGACAGGACGCAAAGGGCTTCGCTAGGATTGAATGCTGCCATCAGAACAACACTGGCTCCTGCTGCTCCCACAGCCTTGCTTAAGCCTGCCCTTTGCCATCCAGCAGTCTGTCTAGGGGACTTTCCTGGTCCCTATTACCATGGTTAGCTGAGCATTTTTAACATAGCATCTTCAGTGATAGGGCTGGCCCAAGCTCTCTTACATTACAGGTGGAGAATTGAGGCACAGAGAGACAAGAGTCCAAATCCTCAGGGGGTATAAGGGTACTAGCTCCTACTGATGTTCAGGTCACATGACTATTTGGGGGTACAACCCAGATTTCCTATACTAGAGCCCTAACCACTAAGCCATCCTTCCTCTCTAGAAATAAGCAGCACATCAGCTCATACTGCTCGCACCCTTGAGTCCTTTAAGAATACACTAACTAATTAAGAAGACCTGTATGTTCCCCCAGAGCAAGTGAAATATCCTAGCAACAATATGAACCCAAACTTGGCCCCTCCTAGACACATTCCTAAAGGATTCCTTGTCACTCTTAGCAGCCCTATCCAACACCCATCTCCTTGCCAGCCAGGAAAAGAGATGAGCTTAAAGACTGACAAACCCAGATTGCTGTAGACCTAGAAGGAAGTAAGTTCCCATAGTCCAGAGCCCCAGTGTAGAATGTCTTGCCACCTACGACCTGCCACTTAAACTACTGAGCTGCAAACACATCACCACTTCCCATCACAGCTGCATCACACACAGCTGACAAATCTAACAAGATCAGCACTTTCTCCATCACCATGAGATCATCCACCACAGCTGTGCCATGCCCAAGTGGGTAACAAGATTGAGAAGGGACAAGATCTGTGGCCACTAGATAAAGAGCGTTGTCTTACTATGACCCTTTTTAAAGACTATAGAAGACTGGATATAGGACAGCAATCGTCAATACTGCCAACATGAAGCAGTGATCCTTTGATGGTTATGGAGCTCCATGGTGAGGATACATGTCCATGAAGACAAGGAGAGATCAAGGTCCAGGTGGCACAAGGCCTTTGTTCCAAAAAAATAAAGAACAATGATAGCTACTTCTTCCATGGCACAATGTATGCTACATGGAGGGGGAAGAAGATGGCAACCAGGAGTGCCAACTTGTCTTGGGTATGTGCATAACCCTCAGGTGTTATGTCTTAATCATGCTGCTGGACAGAATTTAAACAGCCTGTCTGGGCCCTATGTTCAGGGTCTTGTCTGTCAGCACAATAGCCAACAGCTGTATTCAGAAGCTGTTACATACCACAGTGCAAACTCGGCCTGGGTGTTTAGTATTGAGCTCCGAGAAGTCTAAACCATCTGCCCACAGCCCCAGAATGGACAGGCAGGACCCAGATGCTCTATCTCCCTGCAGCTGGAGACCTTTCCTTTCAGTGGGAAAGCCAGTGGCTTTGGATGTGTAGAAAGTGCACTGTTTTAGCACGCATCATAAACAGTTCAGCAGAACAAGGTCTTTGGTGTTGAGGGATCACAGAGAGGGCGTTAATAATGATGAAAGGCAGAAGGTCCCCTGTATCTGTATGTGGTAAGAAGCAGCTCTTCTGAGATGAACTAGCATCAGGCAAAGTAGGTTGCTCTTACCTTCAACCTCAACCTCCCCTTCTGCCATGCTGGGGAAATTGGGCAAGATCAGAGCACCCAGAAGGGTGGAGGGTACCCTCTCATGGCACTGGGGGGATGCTATTCTCCCTACGCCGTATAATACTATAACAGAGACCATCTGCTGGTGGCACTAGGGGGGTGCTTCCTATCTATCATCCTGTGCCTCCTCTGTTCTTCAGGTGAGCCCCTTACACGGAGGACATCACAAAGTCAGTCACCTTCTACGCTCCTGCACTGACAGAACCTCTTGCTGTTGGTACCAGTTCACCTCAATCCCAGCCTAGCATTTGCATTCAGGAGACTTTCAACCCCTCAAGGTGTGAGCATAAGCCGAGTGTGTGTGTGTGTGTGTATGTGCCTTCTTCCTCCCTTCCTACATGGATCTGAGCTTTCATGCCACAGCCCAGCTGAGATAGCCTGGATAATAAGGGCATTTCAATCCTAGTAACAGCTTTCTCTTCTCTGAATGTGCATGCATTTCTCCTCCCCCTCCCCATCCCCAGTACCTTTTCTTTCTCCTTCTGGTGACACTGATTTCACGCTTGTAACTGAACATGGAGAGAAGATCAGACCTCCCAAATCCATTTGATTCCAACCCTTACTCCTGTGACACAGCCCCCACCATCCCCCTCACTTTCTCAACCAAAGCTCTGCACTGTTGGTTAACCTACCCCACCATGTCTTTCTGAACAAGCGGAGGCATCGCAGCACCGGGTTGGACTCCAGCGTGCACAACTCCCATTAACCTGGGTTAATTCCTTACATTATTCTGAATTATTGATGGACGCCATTAGAACAGGGCGGTGGACAGGAAAAGCATATCGCTGAGTGGGCACATTTTCAGTGGCAGCACGGTATCTGAGCTGAGTAATTACAGCCGAGAATCAAACAGGCCCCCCTGTAATGATGGAGACTGAGGAGTTGGATAAATAAATCATGAGCCAGCAATCGGGAGAGGTTGTTCAGGGGAGGGGTCTGGGGAAGGATGCAGCTGTTTGGACTAACACAGGAATGACAGGTTGAACTTCAAGATGAAAATAGTCCGAGTCCCACCACTGCCACCTCCATCCCCAACCCCGCCACCTCGTTGGTGTCACCACATGGTTTGAGATGTGACAAGGCTGGTTTTCTGTGTCATGCCATTACCAAATTAACTGCCATTAAATTAGGCTGCTCAAGGTGACACAACATGGATGATGGCAGGACAAATCTTTCAGTTGGAGGATTTCATTTGAAAAAGACAGCCCTCTTGTTTAGTGACCTGAAGCAACTGCTCAAGTGTTACAAGGGCTGTGATACAAGGTGACCAGAGACCTTTATCCATGCAGTGCCTGGCAGGTGGTCCCAGCCCATGCCTAGGGTTTCTAGGCACTGTGGTGATACAAATAAGAGGGATGGAAGATGTTTTCCCACAGAATCCTAGGTATTTCTCACCTGTCCCCAGGCCTTGTAGCATTTTAATCACTGGCTGAGCTGCAATCATCCAGCTCTCTCAATCCTCCCCCCTCTAAACTGCTAAGGGAGTAGCCACTGCCATGGGCAGAATAGTGAACTTGACAGGCCAAGGGTCCAACCCCATGTGAGAAGAGATAGGGAGTCAGTGTCAGGGGCCAGTGCTATGATCCACTACAGCAAATCCTATGGATCTGATGCTGCACCCTGGAACTCCCAGTAAAGTCAAGAGGAGTTTCACAGGCAGAACCAGAAGGGACCTCTCATGTCTTTAAGACTAGTTTTCTGCTGTCATTGGTGACCACATCCTGCAAAACTCTTGTGTAAAGAAACAAAGCTCCATCCTAAAACTAGTGAGGTGTTTTGCCTCCATCATGATGATCAGAGGCTGTTCCAGAACCTCAGTGCTCTTGTGGTTAGAAACTTTCCCCTGATTTCCAGCCTAAATGTACCTCTTCTTGGGCCAGTAGTATTATCCAGCTTGAATAACTTCTCTCCCTGGTGTTTATACCCTGCTGTATTTATACGGAGCAATCAGATGCACTCAGCCTGCCTTCTGCCAGGCAGAACAAGCCAAGCTCTTGTAGTCTCCTCTTGTATGATGAATTCTCTGTTCTCCTGATCACCCTACTAGCCTCTCTATATTTGTTCCAACTGCAGTTCATCTTTCTTGAATGTGGACAACCACACTTGCACAGTGTTCCAGATAAGGCCTCACTAGCGCATTACATGACACTAAGGCTTCCCTACCTATATGGGAAATACCATAACTCATGCAATTCTAGGACTGCATTTGTTTCACACTGGTTACTACAAGTCATCCTTGATTCTGTAATTACATAGTATACCCAAGCTCTTCTCCATCTTGAAGTTTCCAACCACAGCGTTCCCAGCTTACAGAAGTTTTCATTAGTCCCCAAATGCATGATCTTGCACTTCGCACTACTGAGTTTCATCCCATTGCTAATGCTCCCTTATTTCAGACTAACAGAACCAGACTGCATATTTCCAAGCCTCAACACTGCTGATATTTCCTAAGGAAGAGGGGGGCAGAGCAGAAGAGGGGTGGGTGGCTGGGAAAAAACAAAAAAGGTAGAATGCAGAAAAAAGCATCCTCCTTGAAGCTTCAACCCAGGCCTGGCAGAGCTGAGGGGACCTGAGCCTGCAGAGGGAACCTTCCACCAGGTTTGCACTGCGCACATTTTCCTTAGAGCAGCATCAAGCACGACAGCTACTTACAAGCAGAGATGAGAAAGGGCAATTAGTGGCAGCGCAGCCAATCTGTCGCTCAGGGTTAACAATACAGGCTTGTCTCATTCTTTGGCTGTTTTCAAGCATTTTCTTCAGTCTAGCTGTAAAATGTCCTGAGGCAGTTATCCCATGGCTTGGCAGAGCTCATCATTGGGTGGCTTTTCCCCAGTCACTTTCTTTCACTCTGAGCCCTAGCCAGGAAGGAGAAATCCTTCCTTCCCTCCTTGCGGTTCTATTCACCTGTTGCCTTCTTTTACTTCTCACCCTCCCCAGTTGTTGCTTAGTCAAGCTCTCCCTTCCCTTCTCATTTTTAAAGTATTATTTCCATTATGGTAGCCCTTCCAGGCTTCATATGTGCACATAGTAAGAGATGATCCCTACACTACAGGCTTCACATCCTAAATAGACAAGACAAACAACAGGGAGAAAGGGAAACTGAGGCACAGAAAGGGGAAAACAAGTTGCTCCAGACAACACAGCAGTCAGTGCCAGAGACAGAACCCAGTGACTGCTGCAATGGGATCTCTCTGCCTCTCAGTCAGCTCAGTATTCTGCACCACGCAGGCTAAAGGAAAGAGGGCATCCCTAGATCTGTCAATGACTGTGTTCTTTCCCTTCATCTTGCCTTCCCTGATGTGGCAAAGCATAGGCCAAACCCAAACTTTAATCCGGAATCCCAGCTGCACTGAAATACAGAACACGGCCTGAGGCTAAAGACACACAAAGATGTGTTGAGGGCAGCGGTACATGCAGGGATATCAAACAGAAACACATGTATTTATATATACACAGCCACCCACATGTAAATTAACAGATGGATGCTGCCACACCAGTCTCACCAGTGCCTCACCCACATAGCAATCCAACCCTCTTAATAATCTCTCATCTGCCCCAGGTCCCCACTGGGATTCACACATTGGGAACTAAAATGGTTCCATCCTGCAAGTCCCTGGAGTTCAGGGGAAGGGATCTGGGGAGTATGTGCCCTGACAGAAGGTTGCAGAAAATAGTCTGCACTGAGCAGCTCTGGGACTGAGGGAATAGAACTGACTTGAAGCTGAGTGGGACCCGGGTGAAGGAGCATGCGTCTTTGATGATTATAAGTGACGTGTGAAAGAATCCATGACCTTGGTATGCAGTGTACCACATGCACATAGCTACTGCTGCACGCAAAAGTCAGCAGGATGCATGACATCAATATAGCTATGGTATATGAGGGCAGCATACAAATTTTGCACACATTTATTCCTCAGGACTTATAGCACCACAGCCCTGACTTCTGCTGGTGGTGGTATAGAGCAACTCCCTCAGGTTACAACTACTGTTGGGTCCTATCTGGACCATTTGGTACAGGGAGGCCCAATACAGAAGCGTGTGTGCCTGCATATGCACAGCTGTGATACAAGACTTGTGCATTCACTGCCCTGTCTGCAACCTCTTGCCCCCACTCCCCACCTGCCAACAGCTCCTATATTCACATAACCCTCTTATTCATGGGATAGAAATTATTTGCTCTTCCTCCAAATTCTAGGTCTGCATCTGAAAATGAAGGCCTTATGTGCATCTCTGGGACCAGACTGACCTGTATTCGCCCTGTGACAACCTAAGCATACAGACTCATCAAAACAGAGTCCCTATTACTAATAACAACAAGTGAGAGTTCTTCAAGTCCATCCATTGGGGATGGCAGGGAACCTTCTTGAGAAACTGCAGCCAGTCTCAGAGTCCTTAGAATAAAGTCTCCATTTTCAAGGAGATCAAATATGGATCCAGTTAACACTCTCTTGACCCAAAGGAACCAGACAGCTTCTCCTGACGAAAGGGGTGGCGAAGCTGACAGAACCCATTTAATATGGGTCCACACACATCCCAGTCACCAGGGAGAGATCCCCAGGAGCAGTCCAATACCAACAAACCACTTGCACTTCCAGTATCATGACACCCAGGAAAAACAACCAGTTTGACCCATCCTCCTTCAATACCATTATTTATTTTTGTTATTTCCAAGAAGGGTTTGCCATGGCTTTCCAAGTGTTGATTCTTCCAGCACTGGTGTATTTACCTAATCTCATTGGTCCTCTCTGCCTGGGTTGGGTTTATTGCCCATATCTCAGAACTGTTGTGGACTTCGGTGCTGTCACATGGTCTTAGCTCCTTTTTTGCAAGATCTTCTAGAGCTCTGCAAGGTGAGCCGCCCAACCCCTCCATCATTAATAGCCCAGAGTTCCTAGATCAGTTGGAAAAGCAGGGGTACTGGCCAGTAAGGAATCTCTCTGGAAGGTGAACACCATCTCTAGTTCTGGCTGGGCTCTCATAACTGTACTATAAATCATTGCCACTGAAGGAAGCCCTTGATACTGGCACAAGACTAGAAGAACCTAGTGTATCAGGTCTGAGACAGCCATATCATGCTCCCACTTGGGGGTGGCATATTAGCAAATGCAAATCCAGTGGTGTAATCAAGGCAAGGTAACAGAGGCAGCCACCCCAGGCATTGACTTGTGGGGGAGGGGGAGGAACCAGCTGTCACCACAGCTGTACAATTGCACCAACAATGTGGTGGCAGCCCCAAGTATCCACTGTTCCAGGGCCGCATCCAGGATTTCCTAAAGGAGGGTGTGGGAACAGCAATTCACACTGCAGGGGTGGCTGCACCCTCCTACTTCCACCCCGCAACCCACCCACACTGTTTCTGGCAGGAACACCTCCAGGAGCTTCTTTAAGTCCCCAAATCCGGTGAAAACCCCTCCTTCCTTCTCCTTCATGCTCAAAGGCACATACCCTCCCCCACCTGCTGCTGCTTTCTCCACTGTCCTGGGGAAAATGGGGAGCTCCAGAACCACTTCTGCCCACCCCAGCCAGACTGCAGGGGAGGTGTGGGGAGATGTACTCAGCTGAGGACAGAACTGAACAGTAGCAGCAGG
>NW_005842064.1:1568854-1569054 GCF_000455745.1 Alligator sinensis | reverse complement strand
ATGGGCGGGGGGAAGCCCCATCCCCATGCCTGCTCCCAGAGGACCAGGCAGGAAAGGGAAAAACTACTCTTTCACCATATATTGCCATTGCCGCCCCCTCCCCCCCACCACCCTTCAGCCTGGCTGGGGCAGGCAGAAACATCTCTGGAGCTTCCCCAACCCCCTGGGACAACAGGGAAAGTAGGAGTGGCAGGGTGGGG
>NW_005842064.1:1559068-1568820 GCF_000455745.1 Alligator sinensis | reverse complement strand
GGGGGGGGGTGGAAGGCTTTCATCTGCTTTGGGGACTTGAAGCTTCCAGGGACTTTTGTAGTGAACTCCAATCCAAAGCACGGGGCACAGCTGCACCTCCTCTGGATCCATCTCTCCCTTGCATTGCACCCATGTATGGCAGCTGCCCTGGGCACCCAACCACATCATTATACCTCTGTGCAAACCCCAGCTACAGCACTCAGGATGTTATATTATCTCCCTGCTCTTTGGATTTGAGTGGCACACTTCATGCATTCAGGTGGTCCTTAGAGATGATGGTGAGTTACATAGCCCTTCAGCCAGTCCTTATGAGCCTCAAAATCCAATGACATTAATCCCAAAGACCCTGCCTGCACCCCATCGGTATATGCCCTCAGCTCCCAGCAGAATGAAGTAGATGCCACTTCACTAGGAAAAGGGCCCTGGGGACTCATGAGTGGTCTGTGCAGACCCAGGAAATCACATGCAGAGGGTTGTGTGCATCTAGTCAGCATGAATTTGAGACCCTGTGAGCCAGGGGAGAATGCCTCAGATCATTATATATCAGGGGTGCTTGACCTCCAGTCCACAGGCCAAACGTGGCTCACAGTACCATGGCATCTGGCCTGTGGGGCTCCAAGGGTCAGGAAATTTGGTGGTAGGGGAGCAGTGACATTTAATATTGCCACCATCCCCCACTGTGAATTTCCCAAGCCTCAAGCAGCAGCTTAGAGCTGGGAATCTAGCCCCAATCTAGATATGTGTTGTGGGGAACAGCTTAGAGCTGTTCCCCCCAACACATCTAGATTGGGGCCAGGATACACACCCTCCCCCATGCAAGGGGCAGGCCAAACTGAGCCATACCCCCTTCCCCCCACATTGGGCCAGGTTGGAGCCACGCCAAGCTCTCTTCCCCTTGAGTGGCTGGATTTGAACTGGGCTCCCGCATGGCCATTGTGCCCAATCTGGGTGTTAGATTGGGGCCACCAGCCAGACATAGCCTGCAGATGGACCAGGCACTGCCCATCTGGCTTACCAGGCAAACAGGTTTAGCATGTTCTACATGGCTTTGAAGTGGCAATTTTGGAGCATATGGTTGCCTGCAACTGGACCTGATGATTTAGGAGGCTCCATCCAGTCATATGTTTCGTACCCTCAGGATAGGGCCTTGCTGGCTTTGCTGACTTGTAGTGGCTACCACACATCTCCAAGGTCAGACAGTCGGCCTGGTATTCAATATCCAGAGTCCTTGCTGCCATTCACTCAGAGGTTAAGCAGCATTCATTGATTTTGCAAGAAGGTGGATATTTATAGCCAATGCTGTGTAGCGCTACACTGGCATGGAGTTCTTCCCTCTGACAAGACAAGTCATCTGCTGCACCTTCTCCTTTGCCAATACTCCCTCTTTCAAACAGGGTGTTAAACAAAAAAACAAAACAGAAGACAACCTTACTTCTCATTGCACCCTCTTTTCTCCCTCAGGAAGTCTCCTTCCTACTACCTATGGGCTCTCTTCCCCACACTGCATTTTCTATTGCACTCAGGGCCCAAAAACAAAATGAGTACAACAAATCCTCATATAAAGTACAACTGCCTTTCACCACAGGTTTGCTGCGTGCAAAGTTTACTGTGAGCAGTTGGAAACAGCAGCTTTTTGGCACCTTTAAATGGTCTGCTCTAACAAATATTTGGACAGCAAACTCCCCGGAACCAGCCACAGAACTATACAAATAACGATACTCTAACCCACTTATTACTAAATTTTTTATCAAGGTCACTAGTGTGTGTATTCTCTGGGTGTTTTTGAAGCATCCAGTAGAAAAAAACATGCCTTAGATCATCCGTCATAAAACAATATATGTTCCCTTGGTCTTGTTGAAGCTGTATTATCCCAATCCCCATATTAAACTTTTGGTCTTACTCCATTTCAACAGATCAGAGTCCAACCCATACAGCTACACAGAAGAGGGATCATTTCCCAAAGTTCTGAGACAAATATTTGGCAATTGCCATTAAGCTCATAGGGGAAAGTTTAGAGTGTTTGCAGGGAGGATTGTGGGCCTTGAGAAAGTGAGATGTGAAAAGCACAGCCAGGAAAAGACTCAAAGGATCAGAATTTCAAATGGGTGGGGGGAGGGGAGGGGCATCCAAATAGAAACACTGCATTTGGATGCATAAATTAGTTGCATGTGCAGTTAGTTGCACATGCTGGAAGACCAGCACCCTTGGCCTGCACAAGCAGCAGTAAGGTATCTTTAGCCACTGTGCATCTACAAGCTTTGTGAAGTGTCCAATGTGTGTTTGTTCCTCTCTGGTTTGGGAAGAGGGGATTTTAGTGGAGTCTAAATGATATACAAGGCAAGCAGATACAACTGAACACATCAGAAGTCACAGCAGACAGCAATGGTCTGTATCAGAAGCAAGAGTGTAAGCCAGTGCCAGATTATGACGTGTTAAGGCCCTAACCTATGTCCATCTTAAAAGGCCCCACATGAAAAAAATAATCCACAAAATCCACAAAAATGGATTTTCATGAAATTTTAAGATAAATTATTGTTACTTCTACAGAAGTTTATGAACTTAATATGAATAATAACCATGGAGCCATATATGTATATTCTTGTCATATTAGAATAAAAATGTCCAGATTTTTTTTCTTATTTAGAGGCGCCTCATATTGTGAGGCCCTTAACTGCAGCTTAAGTCTAAATCCGACACTGGTGTAAACAACTCAGAACTTGGACCATTCATAATAAATCCCAGGTTTGGACAGTGCAAAAGGGACCCTCATGTTTTTTCTTCTGGATGCTTCTATTGGTTCAAAGAGCTGTTATATCTCAATACTTTAATCCCCCTCCTTATCTTGAAAGAAGCAGCAGTGGATTTCCTCCCAGCCCCAGAGCTCTCAGTCCCAAGTACTTACTGTCCAGGCACGGCTCACAGACAGTCTGATTCACTCCACAGGGCTGCACGACCCCTTCTCCCAGGTTGCAGGCCTTGCAGCACTCCCCACTGAGGGTGTACAACTCAGTGGAACACTTTTCCTTCGCACCCCATGCTGGACCCTGCCATGCAAGAGGAAACAAAATGAGTAGACCAGTCCCTTCACTAGACTCTGACTTCAATCCTCCTCCTGCCTCTCTGTGGGGCAATAAATAAATAAATCCAGCCCCAATGGCAGGTTAGGTGCTCAGTGTGATCAAGCACCCCAGCCTAATGCACACTATTGGAAACACCTGGGCTTATGATGAGCTCACCTACCAAATATTACTAACATCAAAGCCTTTGGAGAAAAATGAAACTGCAGGGAGTCTCCCCTTGCCCCCCAACCTCCAACCCCATTCTCCATTAAAGTCCCTCCCCCTCCAAAGAATCAGTGGTAGAAAGAGCTCCCCTAATATAGGGAGCAGGGGCCTGGATCCAAGCTTCAGCCAGCTCAGCATGCCCGGGGGGGGCTGGCGGTGTATGCTGCTAAGTGATTGCAGCACTACTTATACTGCAATAGAGCCTTTCATCAAAGGATCTCAAAGCACATTGCAATCATCCTAAATCTTCTAGCAGCCCAGTGAAGTCTGATGGTTATTGCCTTTTCCCGATAAATGGAGGCTGGAAGACTTGCCAAAGGTCAGGCAGTGAGAGCTGGAAACCCAGGAGTCTTGAATCCCAGGCTCCTGCTTTAAACACTGATCTCCAGAATATATTGCACAGTGGTTTATTATGCTCCAGGACCTTAACTCAGAGAATCAATGGTAGAAGTGCTGCATTGAAGCTCTTGGTAATTAGGTCACTAAAAGAATCAAATGTATCCTTGCCTAATGGAACCAACTATATTTGCTTATAAATAAATCCCATCATTTCATATGGAAGCAATAACCCGCCGCTATTCTTGTGGTTAGAACAGAGCTGCACAGGCATCATGTGAGTTTGTGTAAACCCTGCAGAAGCGTGAGGCCAGCCGTCCTAAAAACAAGGAGAAAATGGGGTGCTTTAACTTAATTGGCATTTCATAAAACCCTTCTTAGCAAAAAAGCACCCTGTCCTGTTCTATAACAATACTGCTAGGAGAGACAGCTGGAGGCAGACTCTGGAAGGGTGAAGGCAAAGACTGAGTTTTACAAAAACTATTATTTTCCCCCCAGCTATGCTCGCAGGCAGGAAGATGCAATAGGTTACAGCAGTAACTCTGGGAAACCCCAGGAAAAGAGGGAAATGGATGCCTCAGAGCATAAGATTCAGCCCTTTTTACTCTCTTCTCCCTGTATAAGTGACAGGACACACAAATTGCTAACGGAACACCAAGCAGGCATTGTGTAGTAAGAAATGAGCATGGTCCCCTCACTCCTTTTAAAGGAGTTCACATCAAAAAGTAACCACTGCTGGGACTAACTGACACCAGTTAGCTAATTAGCACTTCATGCACAGGCTCAAAAAGGCAGAGGATTAAATGGGACCCATGAACTGTCTATGCCGTTATCCTGGGTAGAGCAGCTGTAGGACTGGATAAAGTGAGAAAGGCTTGAGAAGTCCAGTCGGTTAGTGCTGAGAGTAATATTTCCGGGGCAGTACAAGTCTTCCATTTCTACCCACTTCAAAATGTTGTTGCTTTCAATAATATAGTTCCCAGGTCTCAGAGTTTTGGCGACCCCTCCCAAAGACCCCCCCCCCCCGCATAATCTTCCTGAGCTAGCCGACTTATAGCTTCAGAGACAACACTGGTCTGTCTCAGAGCTGCTTTTCAGAACTCTAAATGACAAGAATTGAGCTGATTTCATCCTACTGTTCTGGGGAATCTGCTCTGGGCAGCATTACAGGAAGGTTTTGTAGTTCTTCACGGAGCTCAGAGAGCCTGAGTAGCAGGAGCCCCACCAGTCCAGCAACAGCAGGTATGCAGGGGAGGAATAGAAGAGGACAGGGTGAAGGAAGAGAAATAGAAGTTCTCTCCCTTCTCGGAATCCTAGGGTGTTCACATCTAGCAGTCAACCATATCCAGAAGTGCACAGAGACAACATTCCTGGAAGGAAAACCAAAATCATCCCCCTTCCCAAGAACAAAGAGAGGGGAGGCTGGTCTCCTATCCCCTTTAGACTTTCACAGGCAGCCCCCAGCACCTTCTGTATCAGCATCTGATTAGGAAGTTCAGGGTTGTGCTGTACATTTGTAGATGTGTCCAAGATAACTGCAATCTGCCTTGACGACCAACAGCAGTGAATACACAGTGATACTTGCTTCAGGGCAAGCTGCCCAAGCTTGCCTAGGACCTTAAATGCATGTTCAGGAAGGTAGATTCACCAAAGTCTATGCCGCCATGACTTTACTGTAATTGGTATTCGTGCTAGCTAGTGAGAGGTGGCTAGTTGTGTTAGTCTGGGATCAAGCAGAAGGCACCTTAGAGAGATGAACTGGTTCAGAGGCGTGTGTTCTCACAGGTAACAGCCTACTTCACCAGATGCTAGCTAGATGAGAGCTACCTCCAATACAACCACACAATTGCATTCATGCCCTGGACTGCAGTGTATTCACTTAACCTTCTGGCTACTAGGTGTCCAGTACAATTTTCCTGCTATGAGGTAGTACCTCTGTCCTGCATCTTTCATGAATAACATTCATGCCAGAAATGCAAAGATAACATTTAACAGACCCTCGGATTAAAAACAAAACAAACAAACAAACAAACAAAAACAAGAAAGAAAGGTTTTCCTGATATTTTTTCATTGCCCCAGTACACCTACTCACTTCAGGGAGATAAGTCCAGTAATCAGCCCCATGGTTTGCAAGTATATCAGCTCCCTGCGCAGCTGGAAACTTCATCAGCCAATTAGCTGCCTCCTTTCACAATGTCTGCTTTATCCACTCTATTCTCTGTATATTATACATACTGGCATTAGACAATGAAGCGCCAATTACAGGCATTTGAATGACAAAGTGCTCCAATTACTCTGCGCTTGAAAGCATGTGCTCTCATCACTGGTGCTGAATTGCAACCGTAGCATCCTGCCGGATTCAGTGCTTCAGCTGCACAATAACTAGTGGGTCCCTCTGGAAACTACGCATCACACTGGTGAGCATAAAAAGCAGTTTCATACTCCAACATGCTAAAATGGGTCTCTGGTTCTTCAAGCAGAAGTTGTAAACTCCTAATGGCTCCTGTTTTAAGGTGATGGGGCATCCCCTGCTCCCAAAGGATGGGCCTGGAGTAGCTGGGAGCTCTGCCAAGCTGGTCCTCCCATATCACTCCTTATAGTGCCTTCTGCTGGAACAAAGCATTGGTTCTCAACCTCCTTAGACTAAAGGCAGCCCTCAGAAAATGCCAGCTCTTAGCTTTTGCTTCTTTTTCGACTTCCTGCCCAAGTGCAGATGGGCTGGACTCGATGATCTTGTAAAGTCCCTTCCAGCCCCTAACATCTATGAATAGAGAAATTATTCTGATGCAAAGAACTTGGAAAGCCCACAGTAAAGCAGAAGGGTTTGACGCTATGGGTTCCTATTTGAAATCTCTGGGTTTATCTTGTGAATTGTGTAAGTGTTGGCACATCTAATAGTGCTAATATTGCATGGCACCACACACAATCCTTACAAGGATCTTGCAGAACCCTGGTTGAGAAGCACTGATCTAGAGCGACTCCTGTTGCTAGAGGCTGGGAACACAGTAGCTGCCAGCTGCCCATGGCCAGCATGATACATTTCTTACTATTAATAATTCTGGGAAAAAAGAGGACCGAAGTAGCTGTGTTCTCTCTCTCTCAGCCAGCTCTCCCACACTATCCTTGCAGAAGCTTCTTCTCAGGGAGGCTGGGACTGAAGGACCTGTGAGCTACTCACAAGCAATATGCCTCAGAGAGCCTGGGATGGAAGAGAGCAAGTTACCAAGATCCAGCACTCTTCCTCCATCCTATTCTGCTGTTCCTAGCACCAGAGCATGGAATTGGAATCGCTATAAGCTGTGGACAACCAGGGCTCCCTACAGGGCCCCCTGTTGGGAGAGGAGCAGTGGTGAAAGACAACTAGTCTTAATTAAGGTAGCTACAATTCCTACCAAGAACTCTTTTAGCTCTGAGTTCCTGTACAGCCAGCAGCAGTCCCCTTCCCCTGTTGTAATTCTTGCTCAGAAAGGTAAGGAGAAATGATCGGAGGCCTGTGACCCCTGACAATCCCTCCCCTCCATGCTACTAAATGGTGTGGAAAATGTAACTTCCATTCCCAGGTGCTAGAACCACCCTCCCTTTCTGCCTGCTTTTCCCTACCCATGCTGGGGTCTTGAGCTGAAACGCCCATAAAGATTAACACACTTATAAGCAGGCACATGGTCTGCATTAGTCCAGTAAAATGTGCATGTTATTAACACAACTCCTGTTGACAAAGCCACAGGTATTAACCTCATAAAGCATTTTGACATCTGGAACAAAGAGGGAAGAGAGACACCATTGCAAGCTTTTAATTGCTTTTTACATTGCAGTGGTAGATTCTATTTTATTTCATTTTTTTTAGGCGGATGAAGATTTAGAATGCGGGGTCAAAGCTCCACACTTTGGGGAGAGATTTATACATGAAACCTGGCAGCAAGTCTCTTTAAGTCTCCAGCATGAAAAATATTTCATCCTGCTGGATGCAGAGTTATAGCTGGAGATGGGCCCATCTTAAAGTTCACTGTCCCCAAGCCTGATAAACTGGATCTGGCTGTCTTGGCTGTCTGTGATGGGAAGAACCAAAATGCTGGCTCAGAACAACCCCCAGACTTTGGGAAGCTTGAAACCAATGTGTGAAGAATTCTGCAGCCTAGGGGGAATCACAAGTCAAAGCAGCAAAAAGGAAGTCATTCTAGCTCTTCTGGGGTCTGTCTACACTGTGATCAAAGGTGTGACTGTAGCAGAGGAAGAAATCCACGTTTGCTCCACTCCGGCTAGCACTGGTAACAATAGCAGTGAAAGAATGTGGTAGCACAAACCTAAGCATGGGCTAGCAACCTGGGTCCCCAGGGAAGCTTGTATGCCTGGGCTAAACTCTGCTGGTTACATCTTCCCTGCTATTGATTAAAGCTGGAGTGGTTACACCTACCCTAGCTTCAATCCCACCCCAGTTGTAGTGCAAGACAAGTATTCATGTGATCCTGTCAGTGGGATACTCACCTGGACAAGCCAAAGAGCAAAGGAACTCTGCACTACTTGGGTATTTGTCAGTTATAGGTTGGTGGTAATAAGACACTGAGCCTCTCAGGGCACAGACGCAGCTTGATTATCACCATATGCTTAGTGGTCTTTGTGAATTGAGTTAGAAGGGCCCAGTCCACCTTCCAGGTGAGACAGGTGTCCTAACAACATGATACCTTTGTCATTTCCTATCTGGCTGGCTCAGCCAGAAGATACAAAGGAACTCTCCTCTGAACCCCAGAAGTGGTGCCTCTGAATTGGGATTCAGCAGAGAAGGGATATTGGGGCTGCATCTGATCTGTGGATCAGGCCATGGGAGTGGCTGGATTTTTGCCAGGGCTGCATTGCTTTAAATAAATGATATGGCAAGAGATAGGGCACTCAGGTTCCTGCCCCTTGCCCTAAAGTGGGGCTAGCACTTGCTTTGTCAGAAAGCAAATGCTGGACTGTATGGCACATAGGGACAGAGAGCCTGGATCAGACCCATGGTCCGGCTAGTTGGGTATCCCATCGCTGACAGTGGCTGGCACCAAATACTTCAGAGAGAAATGTGGGAGACTCAGAGTAGTAGGTAGGGGAGGACATGCCCCTCACATCCATCTTGTCCTGGTGCCTAATAGAGCTTGCCCTCGGCCCCGAAGCACTACGGTTAATCTTGCTTCCACCCCTCCTTGTCCCTCGTTCTGAGAGCTCAGGATATTCCCTATTGCCTACGTGAGCCTGACGATCTCTGGCAAGTCCTGCAGCCCCGTGTCTACACAACGCACCGCTGTCCTGCAGCCTTTCCCTCCACTCTTGCCACACTCCCCAGCTCTTTAATATTTCATTGGCCTCTGTACAGTGCCCGATGCGCTGACTTTCGTCTGTCCCTGGGCTTTAACTGCCTGTGCCCCGAGAACCGCCAGGAGCAGAGGGAGGTGCTTTAGTACCCAAGGGCTATTTCTCTGAGCTACTAGATGTCCCAACCCACGCAGCACAGTCCCTGGGAACGGGGTGGGGCAGAGACTGAAGGGGAGCGCATGTGGGAACAGTGGCGTGCGGGGGTCCCCGAGAAAGGGCGAGGCAGCTCCCCTCAGCCGGGCGGCTGGCCCATGCTTAGCCCCTGCTCCCTGAGGCGGCGGGAGCCCAGCTCCTGTGGGTGAAGGTCACCGGGGGCTGGGCTCTGCCCGCGGCTCAAGGGTGTGGGGTAGCTGTACCCGGCAGTCTTCAGAGAGGGGCCTTCGGGCTACCACTCTCCTGGGATGGGGTGGCCTCTCCTGAGAGGGGCCACTACAGGCTGCAGCCCCACACCCGCGGAGTCCCTGGGAATGGGGGGAGCTGCCCTCTGTGCCCAGCCCCGTCCTGCCCCTGGCTCCCCCTGCCCAGCAGTCACCCCCCAGGCATGGGGTAGCTGTACCCGGCAGTCTTCAGAGAGGGGCCTTCGGGCTACCACTCTCCTGGGATGGGGTGGCCTCTCCTGAGAGGGGCCACTACAGGCTGCAGCCCCACACCCGCGGAGTCCCTGGGAATGGGGGGAGCTGCCCTCTGTGCCCAGCCCCGTCCTGCCCCTGGCTCCCCCTGCCCAGCAGTCACCCCCCAGGCATGGGCTCCCGGGGGCTGGGAGCTGCCCCGAGCCGGGGCCACTCACCC
>NW_005842064.1:1474275-1558823 GCF_000455745.1 Alligator sinensis | reverse complement strand
GGCCCGCACCCCGCGCTGCCTGCTCCGCGCGCCCTCCTGTCCCGGCCTGGGTGCCCCACACACCTGCTCTGTCCTCATCCAGCCCGTCTCTCTGCCTGTCCCTCAGTCTACAGCCGTGCACCCCTGCCTAGCCTCGTACACCCCTTCTGTTTATCGACCCCCACACCCCCTCTCCACTCTCATACATCCCTTCTATCTGTCCATCTGTCTGTTGCCATACACCCCCTCTATCCTCTTTCTTTCTTTCTTTCACCATAATCCTCACTCTATCCTCATACACCCCTTCTACCACCTTACACCTCCACCCCTTGTATCTGTCTGTGTGCCTATCACCATAACCCCCTCTCTATCCTCATACACCTCCTCTATCTACCACCATAGACCCCTCTCTCTATCATCATACATCCCTTCTATCTATCTACCCCATACACCCTCTCTTTATGCTCATTTACCCCCATACACCCCCTCTCTGTATCCTCATACACCCCTTCTATCTCTCTTTGTCTGTCTACTACCATACACACACCTCTCTCTATCCTCATACACCCCTTTCATCTATTGCCATCTTTCTGTCTGCCTGGTCTTTTATTGATTTTTTTACTTGCAGTACAGAACCACCAAGAAGCCTCCCTCAAGTGGAGAAACTTGCATGTGGTTGCGCAACTGAGCTCAAGACTGGGTAACAAATGCAGAGGAAATTCCCCTTCCAGCTCCGCCTCCCCAGCCGGGATCTTTTCCAAAGCAGGGTTTGCTGCTGAGATGTCCAGATGGTAATGAGCATTGCAGACTGCCCTTGTACAAGAAGTGCTACAGCATGCTGCACTAATGACCTCCTAACACTCCAGAGTCTCTATGTTAAAAGATCCCATGGTATCCTACAAGAATGGCCTCAAATATGCTAGGGGATCTATCCCCCAGCTGCAGATGAGAAATGCACAACAAGGTCAGGAGTGAGGAGGTGTCTTTTGCATACTCCATATCTTTAGTCCAGGATGCTGTGTGTGGGTCTGGTTTCCCAGAGCATCTTGAAGACTATGGATGGTCCCAAGCCAGTGATGGTCAGAGCATAAGGATGCCTCTGTCACACTCCCTTTCCCTCAAGCCATACCCCTTGTATTAGCAGCCAAAAGGGGGTTTGGGGAGGGCTGTTGCCCAGGTTCTCTGGCCCTGGAGAATCCAACAAGGCTGAGAAAAGCCTGGCATTGACAGGAATGCTGGCACTGAGGTACCTACACCATCAGCTTTGGGGAAAGTGACTGCACTGAGGAGGCAATCAATGCAGTCCCTTGTCTCACCTTAGCAATACTCTGGAGGGATTACCGTGGTTAATACTGTACTAATTAAACAGTCACCCTGGTGTTTGGGGTCGCTGTCAGAGAATGGTGGTGCCATCAGTAGGGGATAGAACATAAGGCTGGAAGGGAACCCTGAGTCCTCTGTGTATAAGCTATCCCTGGGTCATTGCAGCCCGCTAGCTCCCCCTCGTTCTTCAGTCCAAGTTAGGAAGGACCATATCAGGCTACAACACTGCCTGGCCCTCAGGAGACCAGGGTTCTTTTTCTGGCTCAGTTGCAAAAGCTGGATTGTACTCTCTACCAGAGGTCAGCAAAGTTTTTGTGCAGGGTGCCAAAATCACCCATGACCTCAACTTGTAAAATGTTGGTATGCCAGGGGTGGATGGCAGGGGAGCTGCAAAGGGCTCGATCCTAGTTGTGGCAGTGCAGCCTTGGCCCCATCCTCACGGACCACCCCGAGGCATGTGTGCCAAGCAAAATGCCTTCACATGTCACATTCTGGCACCCGTGCCAGGGGTTATCTACCCCTGCCAATTGTGTGCTAGCACAGGCTCCCTTCAATGATTCTTTGGTCCATGCATCCACGGTGGCTTCATCCTCTGGTGTGGTCAAGCAGGAGCAGAGTCTGAAAAGAGAGCCACCTCCTATTTCATAAAATTAATGCTGTGGGTATTTCCAAAGAGCAACGAGGCAGGGGACCTGCAGAGAATAGCTTGGCAGACAATACATCCTTAAATCTCTTCTTGCCTTTTAGGCAAGTAAGACCGTCTCAATCAACCTGATTTCCCCCATCCACACAGGAATAACAGTCCCTTTGTGTATTTCAGTGATTCTCAGCTAGGGCACCAGGGCACACAAGGGTGCTGCAAGATCCTTTGAAGGGTACCTTGAGATGTGAGGAGATAAGCAGATAAGTGCAGACTCAGGCTCAGTCACCGCCTAGCTGTTACCCACACCCACTGCCTGATCCCTCTGCACTGTAATTAATAAGTTAATTTTTGAAATGGGGTGCTGCTCAATTCACAAAAATTATGGAGGGGGGCTGTGACAGGCCTGTGCCCCCACTCCCACCTGGCTTACCTCCATGCTGCAGCCCAGGTGGCTGGGCCACAATCAAAATGGCCTGCACGACGTGGCCAGAGATGGAACCGCTGGTTGGCCCAGAACCTGATGGCTGCAGGCTCAAAATGGGCCCAGTAGTCAGAGAGGCAGGGGTGACACATCCAGGCACCAGGAAGGGAGCCAGATGCTTGCCTTGCTGCCAGAAGAGACCAGGCACTTCTCCTGTTAGCCGTGCACCAAGGAGAGCACTGCAGTTGCACACTGCAGAGCAAGTGACTGGGAAGGACTCTGGTGTATCCCCGACAGCCAGCTGGAAGCTGGCTGTGCTCCCTGAGTCTAAAAGGCCAAGGTGAACAGCAGAACACTCCCTCACCCCCAGAGTCTGGGGAACCAAAAGAGATGCCAGCCTGCCCGACTCCACCAATGATGGGCTGAGCACATCTGGCCCAGTCGCCTGTCCCAGGTGAAAGATGGGAAGCAGAGTTCTCAGTAGAGTATCTGTTTGCCAGACTGGGTCCTTGGAACATGGGATCAGTGCCCATTCAAAGAACAGACTGCCAAAGCTGGCAGTACAGGCAATAAACAGAGCTTATTTTGTCATAACACAGAGGAGCTTGAAATGAAGGGATCTGCCTGGAGACATGTTGCAAAGTTAACTCTAACAGGGAGGTCAGGAAGAGAGTGAATTGGCTAAATGATGGGTGGCAGGTCTGTTTACTACCATCACCAGAGAACTGCCTGGGAACACACAGGTCAGGTGGGGGTGGGAGAGGGCAGCCCAGTGGGCTCTGCAGGCACTGGACTAGGGTGGACCCCAACAGGGAGTCTGAGACCCACACACCCCACTGGAGCAACAGCACACTCAAAGTGTGCCAACTGGTGACTGGTGGGACACCAGATCCCATATGATAGCCACATGGGATGCCACGGGACAGTGGCAATATCTGACCTGGTTGCCAAATGGGGAAGAACCCCAGTAGAAAGCCAGCTCGCTGGGAAGGCTATTCTGTCCCAAGGGGGGAGTGCAGTGAGCACCTACCCCATCGCACTCAGGAGTGACCTGCTCAGCATGGGGGTAATGTTGCCCTGCCCACCACCCAAGCTGGGCTCTTTTTGGTTAAGTTTCTGCTTTTGTGTTGTTATTTTCACAAGTCAAATGACTAGCAGTGAGTACCCTGTGGCATCTTTTTCAATGGTTGAAGAAGGAAATAGTGGTTGTGCCAGGGCACTGCCAGAAACCACTGGAACACCCGAGTGGAAAGGGGTGGGGTGTAGGGGAGGAGAAGCCCCTGGACATCAAAGGAAGCACTGAGCCCCACCTCCAGAGTTACTTTAGGAACAAGAAGTCATGGCAGGTGGTTAGATCCAGGTGTGAGGCCAGGTGGCAGGGCATGCCCCTGTTCAGTGGGCATGGGCCTGTCACAGGGGCCTTGAGTCTAATGAGGGGTGCCTTGAGTCTAAAAATGTTGAGAACCATCAATCTATTCTGACTGTAAACTCTCTGGAATAAAGACTGTCTGTTCCTACAGGGTTGTATAACACCTTGAACAAAGGGGCACTGAACTGAAGTGGGACCATTGCACATAAATAGGAAATAAACTATATTTGCTAGCTTCATTTGGTAGCCAGCTCCCATTTCTTTCACCAGACCTGGGCTCTGATATCCCTTGCTGAATGGACACTGTTCCCTTCAGCCTCAGTGGGCTCATTGACTCAAAAGAAAATTCTGTCTTGCCTCCTTCCCTGTCCTTGACCCTGAGACCCCTGATGAGCTAAATTGTGCACTTGTGAGAGGAAAGAGTTGAAAATGTCACTCCTTTTTTTTCATCCCAGCAACACTCTTTGGCCCCTGAGTGGGGGTAGGGAGGGGACATGGGTCTAGAGCTACTCATTGGAGCATGACATGATCTGAATGCTCTCTGTGGTGCTCATCAAACAATTAATGGGCTTTATTCTGGCTTTAATAATGGATGGCAGCTTAAAAATTACCCAGCAAACAGTATGTGTTCCTGTCCTCTCCTGAAATGGTCTCTAACCCCGAGGGGGAAAGGGAAAGAAGGAGCTCTCTAAGTGAGTTGGCTGCAGAACGGAGGGGCAGGCAAAGTATGCAGGGAAGGGGGAGTGCTCCCTGATGCTCAGGAAGGCATCAGAATAAAAACAGTCTTTGCAATTCCAAGCTAAAGTGAAACTGAAAGGGGAGAGAGAAGGAAGAGGGTCCTGTATCTTCACTCCTTCACCCTCCAGTCCTGGAAAGTACTGAGAGACAGTAAGTTTTGGGTCTGAGACAGCTGAGTTGAAGATCTGGCCCTGTCTAGGAGTTTATTGTAAATGTCTGAATAAGAAAAAGGAACCTTAAGGAAGAGAGTGACCCTTATTAAAATATTGCCTTGACTTCTGGTAGCGATGCACGACCTTGGATGTATCCACATGGGTCAAATCTACCTGCCTATACCAGAATCCATGGGCTTTTGCCTAACTAAAGGCAGGACAGAGCCCGTAGGGATTAGAAAAGGCAGAGACCTACTGGCTTAGCAAAGTCCATCCCACATACCAGAGGAATTTTCCCTCTGCTCTCCAGTGCATGGCCTGGTATAGTATTAAATGACTCCAGGGTGAGGCTTCTTACAACACCTTTGGGAGGCTGTTTCACTGCCCCCTGGAATGCGTATTAGGCAAAGGCTTTTCCTAAATGATATCCATCCCTCCTAGCTATTTTCCTTCACTGATTTTTCTGTCAGTTGCCTTGGATTTTCCTTTTTTTGGTTGCATCCTATTGCTCCCACTTATACCCTCCCTACACAGTTCCTCACCCTTCCAATATGTGCAGATGGGTGTCAGGTTGCTTCTGTAGCAGCTGCTCAGCCAAGATACTTAGTTCTTTTCATCTTTCCTTGCAAATCAATCCTTCCATCTCCATGATTGTTTTTGATGCTCTTCTCTGAACTGCCTCCATCTTCCTAGTAATGAGGTGCCCATAACTGATCACAGTAGTGTGACTGCTGGTGTGTTTTTCACATGATGACTGTAAAATGCTGTACCATTGTTTTATGGCCCTCATTACCACACTTTGCCTCACTGCAAAGTGCAGCATTACTGGCTACATCCTGATAAGAGTTGGGGAGTAGAGACTGGGCATTCACCCACATGTTAAATGCCTCTCCTTAACTGGTGTGTAATGAAGAGGTGGGTTGTCCCCATAGACAGCTCTGGGCTGCCTTCCTGCTGTGTCTAGGCTTCACGCTGCTGCTGGAGTAAAGACTTTGTCATATTGATTGGTTCAGGCTGGATTTCCTCTCAGAAACGCGAGCTATCGACCTGCCAAGGCTGACAGGGTCAACAGCGTGATTGGGGAAGCTGTCATCTTCTGAGCAACCCAGTTTGCTCTGATGAACAGCTACAAAGGACTTGGACGAGAGACCCTCTTTCAGAGCCTTTCACTCAAATGCAATGAAATTAAACCAACAACGTTGTTTGTTCTTCCCCACCCGGAGTTAGCAAAACATGTGCATCCCACATGGGCAGAATCTGAATGCTGGCTTGCTGGCTAGAATCAGTCATCTGTCCCAGGTGAAAGATGGGAAGCAGAGTTCTCAGTAGAGTATCTGTTTGCCAGACTGGGTCCTTGGAACATGGGATCAGTGCCCATTCAAAGAATAGATTGCCAGAGCTGGCAGTACAGGCAATAAACAGAGCTTATCGTGTGATAACGCAGAGGAGATTGAAATGAAAGGATCTGCCTGGAGACATGTTGCAAAGTTGGCTCAAACAGGGAGGTCAGGAAGACAGTGAATTGGCTAAATATGTGCTTCCTGCCATACATATTTCCATGCTTCCTCTAGTAAATGTGTGATCCCCTTGCTGATCCCTGCAAATGCCTTCCACACACCAGGAAATATAGGGATAAAACCCCAGTGTCTTGGATCCTGAAATGAACCCCCAGCTTTGGAAGATCTAGCTCGGGAGTGATATTTTAGGCAAGTGCAAAGGGGGCCTAAAATGATGCATCTTACATACTCAGGGCCTGGGAATGAGCAGCCAAGCAGGAAAAGCAACTGACAGAAAGGGGTTAGTGAGGTCAGCTTTTCTCCTTCCCACCTGTAAGTTAGTGACTTACTCTGCCATGAGTAACATGCACATCCCTGCACAGTCTGACCTTCAAACCCAAACCTTTACCTGAGGGAGGGAGCCCAACCTTGTTACTATAGAAGGCACTAATCCAGGGCATCTGGAAATGAACCTCATTGCCATGGAGATAATAAATTAAACCCTCTCTTTCAGAGATTCTCAGATCAAACAGCTTGGGTATGATTCTGCTCTTTTTGGCATCTCTGTAAATCACCAGCTGGAAGAGCTACCTGGATGTAAGCAAGCCAAGAGTGGAGCCCCTTTCCTTGATTCCCCATTGGTAACCATTCCCCACAGCTCTGAGGAAGCAGGAAGACAGAATGTGAGAGTCCCTTTCACTTAGACTGACACCTCTCACTAGCAATACTTAGGCCATGCTCTTGAAGTGACAAGGCTCTCCTCAGAGACCCATGCACAGCTCTTACCTGTTTTGAGCAAAGGCACTGTGTTATGACCTGCCATGGATGTGGCTGTTGCTCCAGGAAGAAAAGAATCATGGCAATGTAAAACAGAGACAGCAGAGACACCCAGTCAGATGGGTTGCATCTGCAATTGGGCTGGTAGCCAGATAAGGTAAATGAAAACTTCTGCTCCCAATGTAACCCTATTCAGCTCTTTTCATGAATGTACTATCCATTGCTGTTGAATATGCCCCCTACACTCTTTTTTTATCTCAGTGAGGTTGCAGCCTTTCCTGGCTCTGTGCAATGACACAGGTGCTCTTGTAGTCCCAGTGTCACTGCTCTGTAGTCAAACTGATCCCCAAGTGACTCCAAGGTTTTGCTCTTGAAGAGACTGATTTCCAAGGGGCTAACACCCAGATGTTCCCTGACTCCTGGGTTCTTTGAGGGAGCCATGAGGGAATTCAGGCAAGGGGAAGGTTTATGGACCAGCATATCTGGTTTCCAAGGAGGTTAGTGCAGGGTTTCTAACCTCTCAGGAAGACAGAGGGTTTCAGTTGTTTTGCCAGGAATGAGTCCTGACCTAACACACCTCCCTGCCATCAAAATTCCCCTTATCCACTGAACTGCACCTACTCTCTGACCCAGTCTTCAAGTCTGTTCCTGACCCTTTCTCAGGCTGGGGCAGTCAAGAAGAGGGCAAGGAAGAGCCAGTGGGGGGACCACAGCATCGAGAGTGAGAGCGCAGGCCTGGGTAGCTGAGGAGTGGAGTATCCTTGGAAGAGGAGAGGGGATGTAACAGGGCGGTGAGGCATTACAGAGGGGTCTCTTTCCCAACAGGGGAGGCAACGGAAAATGAAAAGTGAGGGAGAAAGGGAGGGAGAGAACTTGTTGAGGGGAGAGGGAGTGGGGAAATGCTCTGAGGGAAATGGTCTTGGGGACACGCACTCAGACCCCTATCCCTGGGGCATGTATTTGTGGGAGGCTGGGACTCCTTCCTCAATGCTAAGGTGCATTGTCAGAGGCCATCACTGAAATGCTCCAGATACTGGTTCTCCTCAAATCCTCTCTCTGCCTGTGCGTCACAAACCCATCCATAGGGTACCCCCGGAGCCCCAAGTTTCTCCCCACTGTTTCTCTGCCTGTCCCAAGGAACAGACTAAGGTTTGCCCTGGGACAACTCCTTATCCCCACAAGCCTCAGCTCCACTGTCCCTATACATGGCTGGAGCAGAGGACTCTCTATGTGGCCTCCCCTTTGGATTGTGGATTAAATTTTAGGCCCCGCGTTCTGTAGAGTGGGTAATCCTGGAATATCACTCACCCAGAGATCGCTCTCTGCCATAGGCAATCAGGAGAGAAAAAAACAACAAAATGATTTATTATATAGGAGGAAAGAATTATACAAGCAAAACTGACCATAGGTTTGGAGATGCAAGTAAAAAGTCAATAACATTTTCTTACCTTCTCATCTGGCTGCATCCTGGCACTCCTGAGACACCTGCCAGTATTTCCAGAGTTCAGCCTCCCTACTGATTCTGTCAGCCCTGACTCCTGGGGACCTTGAACCTCCAAAGCCTGGGATCCAAAGACCAAGTCTATCACACAGATAACCTCCTAAATAACTCCAAGTCCGCCCCCTGCATCAATATTTTCACGATTCTCATGAGTCACAGGATCCTCCAAAATGTCTCTCCTGGGGACACCTGGCATTCCTCTGACTGGTGGATCATTTCTCCCAGCTGCCTTTTAGCTCCCAGATCACTACACCCTCTCATTTAAAGATGATGTGGTCAGTGGAAACCTTCCAGCTGGCTGCTTATTATTAAAGAGAAGGGGCTATTGAGGAAGGAACCTGGGAGTCAAAAGCAGCTGCATGTGATGCCAGTCATATCATTCCCTTCTGCACTACTGAAACTGATGTGCCTTGACCACACTCGCCCAGTGGGCCACCTATGCTTGAGTGAACTCTTGCCTGTTTAAGGGAAGGTGGAGGGGCATATTCTTAAGTGGAATTGGGGTAAAAGGGTCTTGTGTGTTGTTTTGATTTCTTGATTGGCTAAGTTAATTTGCTGCTGAAGATCATAGAGAATCGTACAATAGGGATGGCAGGGACCTCAAGGAATGCAGGAATGTGTGGTTCCCAAACCATTGTTGTCCAATGTGTATCCAGGCTCTGATTATTTTCATACTGCAGGGTGGTCTGCAGCTCCAATTCACGTGGAGCCCCTCAGAACTAGTCACATGGGCATTTCCACCTAATTCTTTGTCTTGAGGTTATGGCAGGATTACATTCTAGATAAGGGGTCCCTGAGTCCTCACTCACTTTGGCATGGGATGTTGTTGTTGCTCACATGTAAAATGTACAGGGCACCAAGATGCAAAATTCAGACTCTGATTTAATGTGACCCTGTTCACAGTGGGAATGGCACATTCCTGTACCGCATAGAAATACGATACTTCCCAGTGACAGATGCCGGTGATCTTAGCAGCTCAGCTATATGGCTAGCTGTATGTCTGTGAATGCTGCTCTAATAGGAGTGGAAGCTTTTCCTTCATTGGGAATGAACTCTGTGTCATTTGTGCCCAGTTGTCCTGTGGGAAAAACATGCAGAGTCTTTTCTCTGCTTCAGGAAGGAACATCAGGCTCTGAGCTGCACTAAGCAGGGGCAGTTCAGTTGCAGGGCATCAAAGTGCAACAGCAGAGACTGGTGTATGGGCTTATGACATTTTGTGATCATCAGCTACTGAGTCAGCACTTGCCCATCAGCGGGGGTGGGGGGGGGGACAAGGTTCAGAGATAGAGATGATGAAATAGGAACAAGAGGGAGGAGAAAGAAGACATTCAGAGAGAATAGTGGATGATTAGAGAGACATATCAGGAAATCATGCCTCACTCAATGCAAGTAAAAAACCAGATGCTGGCAGTTCTGGTGTAAATTTGGAATCAGTGGGATTACAGCCATTTACTTCAGAGCAGAATTTGGCCTAACAGCAGCATCTCAGTATCATTGTACAGAGTCCTGGGAGAAGAAATGAAAGGGCAAAATCCAAAGCCTGAGCTTGTTAAAGATGGCTATGCCTGTGAGGCTATGGAATTACAAACTGGTTGGCAGCACCATTGACTGTGATTTTCACAAGCAAATATGGAGTAGAGGAGTGTGTGTGTGTGTCTTTAGTCTTTCATCCCAGGGGTAAAATCTGACATACACACCCTACAGACCCCTGGGCTTGGACCTCACAGGTCATTTTCTGGAGGAACTGTTTAAGTGGATTTCTACAAGCAACAAAGGAAGCTTCACAAAGAGGTGTTCACCCCTGAGCTACTTCCTACCATAGGCAACTGGTAGGGGTTGGACAGGGGTACACGGCCGACACCGATGCAGTCAGTAGGGCTGCTGCCCCCACTGACAGGGCCGCTGGCAGTGGCAACTTCTGTAGGTCCCCGCCCCACCGCAGATTCAGGAGGTACCAGTCATTCATGCTTCCCACTTTTCTGCATGAGGGGAGATATCACCTAACATTGCATTTGTGCCACCATAAAAATGTTTATGGTAGCACAACTGACAAGAGCATGGTCCAATAGCACTGTAGCTCTCTGGAGGAAGAGGTAGAAAGTTGGAACCCCCTCTTCCACATCCCTCTGCCTCCGCCATTCTGCCTCCTTGACTCTCTTCACCAGCACCTCTGTCCATTTATTCAGGCCTTGGCTGCTGCATATGCTGCCCTTCATCCTTGCGTCACACGTGACAGCCAGCACGTGGACCATACTGCATTGCAAGGGATCAAGCCGTTTCCTGATGCCCTCCTTCAGCCATCTCACCAGTGCCTGCCTGTCTGGTGACAGCAGCTTGCTCCACCCAGTAACATTGATCCCCTGGAAGCTCTCCCTTTGGCTCTGAAGTTCCCTCACTACAGGGATCACCTGGCTAAGGAGGGCATTGCCAGCGCTGAGGGTCTTGGTGGCCTCGAAGAAGGATTTGAGGACCCCCCAAGATCTGGGAGATGGTATCCCACTCAGCTCTGTTAAGGGGGCTGCTGATCCCAATCTCCCTGAACAAGGCCATCTCATGGATGGCCTTCTGTTGTTTCCCCAGCCTCTTGAGCATCAGGTACGTAGCGTTCCACTGAGTCTCCGCATCCTGCATGATTTTGTGCTACGGGATGTTCAGCTCTGCTTGTTTGTCCCACAGCATCTTGCCCCCTTGATGTTCCGGTGGAAGTAGCCTGCCACCTTCCTGCATTTTGAAATTAGCTTGCTGGTGGTGCTAGTGCCATCACTGGCAGCTCTGTACCCCTCCAAGGTGTCCCTGACTACAAGGTGGAACTTGTGTGCAGCGGCAACACATAGGGGGTGCACGGGGGTGCACGTGCACCCCCTGAGAGTTCCAGTGCACCCCCTGACTGGCCGCACTCACCGCTTAGGTGATGGGCAGGCGGGGCAGGTGGGAGTGCCAGTATCCCCCCTGCAAGCGCCAGCCAATCACTACAGCCGTTCCCAGAAGTGGCCACAGCCAGTCCCAGAAGTGGTTGCAATGATCAGTCACAGCAATCAGCCACCGTGGGATTGGCCACGGGAGTCCCTCTGGTCCATGGGATCGGTTGCGGGGGACTCCCCCCCACCTAGTTAGCAGAACTGGTCTCAGGGGGGGCATGTGTGGCACCAGTCACCCAGGTTTGTGTGCCATGCAGTGGATGCCAACTAAGTTGGTATCATGGTCCGCCTTGACCATATTGGCTCCATTGTCAGTGACCAGGAACCCATGGGTGAGCTCACCCTGCCCAATGAGCCACCCCTGCAGTAAGCGGTTCATGGCCCCCATGATCTCTATTACCGTGTGGAACTCATCCATCACCTCGGCTTGAAGGAGAGCCCACTGATGGCCTGAATTGTCACATCAGTGCCCTGTGAGGGAGAAGTAGGCGTGATCTCCACCCCAGCTGCTCCAGATATCCAAGGTGAAGTGTAAGGTCACCTGCAGACCTGCCTTGAGCAGCTCCTCCCTCAAGTACTCCCTGCATGCCTCATACTGGACTCCCCCCCCCCCCCCTTTCTGTCCACCTTTCCCTCACTGGTCCAGGGTGGCCTGCCTCTGCTCTGGGGGGAAGGGGGCTTTGGACTGAGTGGGGAACTTCCCTTTGGGCATGCTCCCACTGGTGCCAGGCTGAGGAGGAGCAAGGGCAAGGGGGTGGTGCCTACAGAGATGCATCAACATCTCCGTGGTGCTCATATCTTTTGTTCCCTTGCCCCTGCTGGTTTTGGCTTGGCAGTGCAGGCAGATAGTGTACGTGGGATCATCTGCCAGCTCAAAATGATCCCAGACCACACTACCCACTCACTTCTGGGGTGCAGATGCTTGTGTGGATGCTGCAATTTCCCCCTCCTCAGCAGGCAGAGGCACAGAAACAGGAGGAGCAGACTCAGCTGAGCTGCTTGCCTCTGCAACCTCTACCTCAGCCTCCTCTGAAGTGCCTTCTGGGGCAGGAAATCTGGCTCTATGGGAAACTTGAGGGGTGTGGGGCACAAACTTAGATGATTCCCCCTCCTTCCCCAGAATTTCCCTTGCTAGGGCACTCAGATCCAGCTCCAGCTCTTCTTCTGGCACTGGAAGGCTCATCATGGGAAGTGAAATGGGAGTGGAAGAGACTATCAAGCTGGTGCTGCTGCTTGTTGTCATGGTGGTAGTGGTGGTGGGGGTTATGGCTGGTGCTCTTGTGGGGGATGCAGACTCAGGCACAGGCAATGGCAGTGGCACTGTTCCCCTCTCCTTGCTGCCTGTACTAGTGGAAGCCTCATGCCTGGTTGTTGTAGCAAAAAGGCTGCGTCTCAGTTTCGGGGGTGGGGAACTTACACCTCTCTACCCACTCTTCTGTCCCCCCCTGAAAGCTTGCCAGCTGCCTTTCCAGCATGCTTCATGGTGTGTTTCATAGTGTCTTGCCTTTATAAAAATATATAAATGTATACGTGCCTTCCTATATAAATTTTATAGTATAATATGCAAGTTATAAATGTATAAAAATAAAAATATATAAATGTATACGTGCCTTCTTATATAAATTCTATAGTATAAAATGGAATATAATTATTAAATTGAAAAGAATAAATCAGTGAATATAAAAATAAAAGGGTTTAGAAACAAAGCAAAAGGTATTGTGGAATCCCACTTGCTTGGCTAGCAAGTAAGAAATCAAATCAATGGTAGTAGTAGCCTTTGTTGTCTAATGCTCCTGAGCTTCTGGAAGATAGTTCAATAACTGATAGCTCAGTAACTGACCCCAAAGCAGAAAGCAGGTAAGTTCAGACAATGCTGCCTTTTATGCTGTTTTTCCATTCCTCCCCCAGAGCACGGATTGGAAGGGACCTCAGGGAAGGATCACAGTCACTGGCCAGCTACACAGTCAATGTCAGAGCAATCCTTCCCCCTTCTTCCCCCTCCCTCTCCTTACTTTCTGTTTCCCTGCAGGCAAGCCCAGCTTCATTTTTGAAACTCGAAACTTTTTGAAACTTTCAAAACATGTTGACTGCCCTCATTTCGTTTTGAGGCTGTTTTGAAGCCCTTCATTTTATTTCAATTTCACTGTTTCAAGCTCGAAACAAGTTGAAACAGCATCGAAACAAAACAGCCAGCAAAATTTTGCACAGGCCTACAAATTAGGTGCTTGGAAATCTGCTGTGAGCTCACTTAAAAATGTAGCATTTAATTAACTCATCTATAATTATCAGAAATACTGCCTATGGGGCCCTGTGGTGCCAGGCATTGTAGAAACACATACAACTACTCCTTGCTTAACGTTGTTGTTATGTTCTTGAAAAATGCGACTTTAAGTGGAACAATATTAAGCAAATCCAATTACTCCACAGTAGTTACCTACTAGCAGGTGGTGGCCAAACAATGTTATAACCAAACATTGCATGACTTTAAACAAGTATGTTCTCTAATAGGTCAGTGACGTAATAACGAAACAACGTTAACCGGGACAATGTTACGTGAGGAGTACCTATATTCAGAAAACAGTCGCAAGGAGTTATTTTGAACATTGGTGGGAAAGGTGGTGGGAAGTCATCAACAGGAGCCATTTCTGTGAAAAGGTTGTTCTTTTATGAATAAAATCTTTCATGTGAAAAATTCCCACCAGCCCTATTAAGAAACTTGCAGCTTAAAACAATTTGCAAGAGCAGAGGTCACCTGAAAGGAAAGTGTAACAGCTGAAAGCAAAGGCCTATGGCCCAAATCCTCCAAGGTATTTAAGTGTCTAACTCCTCTTTCACATCAAAGAGTTCAATTCAAGCCCATACAAGCTCCTGTGAACTATGGTTGCCTCCCACACTTGTTTACTCAAGTACTCCATCCAACCTTGCTGCCAGTTCCACTTTTCAAAAAACACCCATTTATTTGTAGTAAATGGTCTGACAAAGCTGAATAGAGAGAACAGCCCTATCCTGAAACGAAATTTTGATTAATTTTTAACATCATTTCCATCCAAATTGTAGCAAACAGAAGGAAGCTGGCTCTAGGTTCATGAATTTATAGTAATGTGTTACAGTTTAGGGACATATTCTACTACCTCATTGTAAGAGGAGAATAGTCATAATATGCACATACCTACATCACAAAGATGATGGGAGGACTAATTAGTTCAGGGCTGTCCAACTTTTATGCAGCTGGGGGCCACATCATGTGGGCCACACCAACACAGGCCATGTACCCCCTGGCCAGTACACCACCCAAGTTTACCCTCCAACTGTGCTGTAGGTCCCTTGGACCATGAATGCAAGTTCATTCCTCTTCTGTCTCCCTTGCTGTGTTTGTCTGTAACATGCTCCTTCTCCCCCTTCCCCTCTGCTATGCTCCACCATGCTGCATGCATGGACACATCCTTTCCCTCCGTGATATGCTGCAATGCTTCAAGCCACTTGTAGGCACCCCACCCTTGCATAGCTCCATGTGTATATCCCCAGCTCCCTCCCCAAATTTCTGAGCTGTAGGCTGCCCAGGGAACAAGAGAGGATACAAAAACTGGAGAAGGGAAGAGAAGCCTGGAGCCCTGGCTGCTGTTGCAGCCAGAGTGATGGTGAGAGTCATGGTGAGGTGGGAACCTGGGTCCCACAAATTGACCTCTTATGGGCCACCCATAGGATCCCCCTGAATTACTTAATGTCTGTATAGTACTTTTAATATATAAGGCATTTTATAAATATTAAGTCTACTATAGCAGTCAGGCCCAAGCTGTCTCAAGCCAGATACTCAGTAAGTGAGGGTCCTTCAAACTCACCAATACCTGTTGACTCATTCCTTCGTTGACTTGTTCTATAGTTTAAAAGCCCTGTGTTCAAATAGTGCCATGGGGTCATTACCATAACAGGAGAAATCAAGAAATAATAGTAAGACAGTAAAAGCATATTCTTTTAGTTTGTGGTAGGCAGAATGTCAACCTAGATGAATATACAGCTCCTCAGGGACTTCACAATCTCTGAATCTGTGAAATTATGCTCTCAGATGCAGTAGGATGATGTAAATCAAAGATAAATCCATTACAGGTTTTCAATTTTAAATACTGTTATAAAATAGTATTCACCATTGCTTTTTCCAACTAAATTTGCTATCTGGGAAAATGTGCATTAAGAAACTGTTCTCAGTTTTTTATATTTGATAGAAAGCCAGTTTTTATTATGATTTATATTATTAAAAAGGCACATTTAATCCCTGATGCTGATGAGCTCTCATGCGTTTTCAGTAACTCATACTGAATTATGATGGGCTGCTCCTTCATTGTGGTGCCTGTCTAGAGCACATTCATTTGGCTAACTATTAATGGTAGGTAAGAAAAAAAATCTGGAGCAGGATTAAAAACTAAAATTTTTCTAAGGACATTTTCTATGAAGAAATTTGGTTCAAAATTTGATTTCCCCACTGGAAGATTCAAACTGCTACAAATTTTGTCACCTCAAACTGACACTTCAGTTTAAAACATGATTTCATTTTGACCTATTCAAACAGGAAAAATGACATTATAGTAATATAGGACCCTGGACTAGACTGTCTCTACTGAATCCAATCTCCAGATTTTGCAGGCAACTATAAACACTTCAAACTCTGTCTTACCATTAGCTAAATTGTTGCCCCCACTACTCCAACTGGAAGGCCATTTCAGAATACCAGTCTTCTGTTTGTTAGGAACCTCCTTCTCAGTTAATTTTGACATGATCAGATGGGAAGATTTTCTGTTTTAAAATTTTGCATGGGAAATTCTGTTACTGGAATGTGCATCCCCCCTCCCCTGAAACCTCCCCCCATGAAAATGCCTTCAGCTTTGGCAAGCCCATATCTTTCAACATGAAAACTTTATACATAAAAGTGCAGCAGGGGTGTCAAACATATGGCCTATGGGCTGGATCTGGTCCTCAGGGCCGGATCATACAGTCAGCAGACTTTAGCTTTGACTCTGGCTGGGATGGGGGAACCTTCCTCCAGCTCCAGCCGAAAGCCAGGGCAAGGACAGAGCTGCAGTCCTAGAGCTCCATCTGCACCATGTGAAAAAGCCCAGCACTGTGGCTTGTTCCCATAACAACAACCAACACCCATGGTACCAGTCTTCTTCCCATGGTGCTGTTGGGACACCAGCACTGGTGCTCTTATTGGCTTGGCTGTCAAGCACCCAGGCAAGAGCAGTGGGTTGGAGGCCCTGGAGCACTGCAGGAAGAAGCCCAGCACCACGGCTTGTTCATGCAGCAGCAAAGCACCCAGGATGCTGAATCTCTTCCAGCCGGGTCCCAGACTGGCCAGAGCAGGCATTAAATGCACTGGATCTGGCATAAGGAAGGTCTGTGGGCCTGACCCAGCCTGCAGGACTGGCCCTGTGCCATTTACCTAGCCCATGGACCAGTCCTACAGCACTCATCTGGCCCACTGGACCAGACAAGTTTGACACCCCTGAACTAGGTGATATAGGGGAAAACATCTGAGGTTTTAAAAATAGTGGTAGCAAAAAATGAGGCAATAGCATTAGAGCCATTCATGAAAATGTGTTTTATTGTCTAACTTGTAGGAAAAGTCAATAATCTCTTTTCACAGAGAAAAATTAAATCTGCTTATTATTTCTTTTGTTAGAAACCAAACACTAAAATTGTTAGCATTCTGGTTTATGCACCAAAAGTCATTATATTCTGCAGTAAAGGAGTTTCTCCTGTCTCATGCTCTGCATGGATTTATATTGCTCATATGTACATGGATGTTAAATACCCTGGCCGCATCGAGACAAGCGCAGTCGTGTGGTATGTGGTACTGCAGACACGTCTGCAGTGCCACATACTGCATGTTCAGCTGTTCTCCATGCTGCAAGGAAGCAGCACAGGGTTGTTGGGTTTTTTTGACCCCTGGATATCCAGGGGTCAAAAAAAAACCCCACACACAAAAAGCAAAGTGATGCATGTGGGGGCAGCATGAGCTGCTCAAAGCTGGAGCCTGGCCAGCTGGAGCCATGCTCTGGCTGACAGCTATGCTCTAAGCAGCAGGATTGCTACTGCTGTAGCCCTGTGTGGCACCCAGGACCCCAGGTAAGGCTGCTGGGGCCATCCCAGTGCTGGCCCAGTCTCCCCTACCCCACCTGGGGCAACCTGCTGTGCACCAGAGGTCACGTGACACAGGTGTTCCCCTGAGGACAACTAGCAGCGGCACAAGGTATGCCACCACTCGTTGTCTCTGGGGCACCAAACATCCACACTCGTGTAGACACAGCCTCTGAGTTGATAGTGTAAGCACCCATAGACAGTAAGGCAGGCTGAATTGCCAGCAGACTTTGTAATGACATACAGGAGGTGACAAATTAAGTGACTGGCTCAGAGTTTTGCTGAATTGAGTCCTCCAGTTGTGAAGTCACCTCTGACAGATAGTGGCTGGAGGTCGTTCTGTTCTGAGGCCTGTTTGCTGGCTTGTGTGAAATGACCATGTTGGATCTCAGGACCTGGAAGCAGGCAGAGTGCAGAGAAACCAAGGAGTAAATGGACCACAGAAACAGAGACCTCAGTTCTGAGCTGTCCTTTGTGACCCCCAGTTCTGGCTTAGCTGGGGACTCTGACTAATGGTGTAAAGAACGGGTCTAACTTGCACTTCCTCCAATGTTTCCCAGTGGAGCTGTCCAGCAGCATATTATTTCCAGTATGTGTAATCTGGGTGCACCCTTTTACAGCTCCTACACACCTCCTCCCACCATGGCCCTGTCTTTTTCATATCCTTATGCCACTGTTGAAGAGGGCAGTGCGCGGACATTATGTAATGTCAGTGCTACCGGGAGAACACCTGGATACTGGCCTGTTCATGCTGAATAAACAAGCTACTACACAGCTCGCAGACCGGCTTCCTCATAGAGGTGGCTGAACTGATCCGGGTTGCGACATGGTGGTGGGAGCATTGTGGGGTCTTGGTGGCTTGGCAGCCTGCTCTGTTAATAAATGTAGGTCAGCAGTCTCTAGGGGTCTCAGTCTGGTACTTATCAAGAGATGAATATAAAAGCAAGATCAATTCACATCCCACACCCATCACGTTGAGGTAAATGGGGTATAACATTCCCCCAAGTAACAAAAGCCTGATTTCCATTAATATCAAAGTGTCCAGCTCTGGTTCTCATTATACTCCCTGATTTTCAACCCTATAATTTCTACTAATGCCTCCCTCTAATCTCCCACCCTTTTTCACTTTTCAATCCCTTTGCTTTAGGGCTTCCCATCTTCCCTTCACTTTTTATAAACTACCCCTTTACTAAGATCCATCATGCTAAAGCACATGCAGGGGAAAGGCATCGGAGGGCATGGAATGAATCTTTGATTCTTTATAAGGAGCAAGCTAATGGAAGCTCTTGAGACTTCAGACCCACTGTCCATGAAACCTGATCCTTTAAAGGAATAGAACAATGGCAAAATAGAGAGACATAAAAATAGAACAGGATATTTTTTTTTCCCTGAGAAACTGGAGTTTAAAAAATTAAAAATAGCAAGCTACATTTAGGGAAGGGGAGGGGGGCATTCTTCATGCCACGTATATTAAGGGATATAAATATGTCTGCAGCAGCAGTTTGTGGACTGCATTATCAATATTTTTCTGCTTAAGGTATTGATTGATTCCACATGCCAGAGGCATGGCAAGCTTTCTTCACACTGATCTAGCTTTTTGGGAACTGATTGATTCAGTTATTGTGTTGATAGATGAGGAATTTTGCTGTTTGAAGGAAATGAACATCAAATCCGTTGTTGGCTCAATAAGGAGGAAACAGGCAGGCTGTACAGGGAAAGGAGAAGGAGCCAGGACTCCTGGGTTCTCTTTCAGGTCCTGTCACTGACTTTGAATAAGTGACAGCTATGTTTTCAAAAGCGACCTTTGATTTTGGTTGCCTAATGAGTGGTGTCTCAAGGTCTGATTTGCAGATGTGCTAAGCGCTGTTGTTTTAACAGAGCCAGCAGTACCCTGGAAAAACACACAGAGCAAACCTGGCACCTCCCATCAGTGGCCACTTTTGAAGATCTGACTGCTAATTCCTCTTCAGTTCAGTTTGCCAGTCTGTAGGCATGTCTGCATGTGCATTAATGCACTGTGGTTACTGCACATTGTTTAGTATCTGTAATAACAGGTGCTAACTAAATCATCGAGTCCAGCCCCCCGCCCAAAGGGCAGGAAGTCAGCTGGGGTCATAGGATCCCAGCAAGATAAGCATCCAGTTTCATCTTGAAGGTGTTCAATGAAGGCGCTTGAACCACCTCCGGTGGCAGGCTGTTCCAGACCTTGGGGGCTCGGACAGTAAAGAAATTCTTCCTTATGTCCAGCCTGAAACGATCTTGAAGTAGTTTGTGACCATTCGACCTCGTCTTCCCTTGGGGCGCTCTGGTGAACAAACGTTCCCCCAGATGCTAGTGGTCACCCCTGATAAACTTGTAGGTGGCCATCAGATCACCCCTGAGCCTGCGCTTTTTCAGGCTAAAGAGCCCCAGGGCTCTCAGCCTGTCATCGTAGGGTCTGTTTCCCTGACCTCTGTTCATGCGCGTGGCTCTTCTCTGGACTCTCTCAAGCTTCTCCACATCCTTTTTGAATTGTGGAGCCCAAAACTGGACACAGTACTCCAGCTGCGGCCTCACTAAGGCCGAGTACAGGGGGAGAATGACGTCCCGGGAATTGCTTGAGAAGCATCTATGGATGAAAGCCAGCGTTTTGGTCGCTTTACTAGCCGCCGCATCGCACTGCAGGCTGTCTTCTGGTGTGGATGCTTTGCCCCAAAGTTTGGTGTCATCGGCGAACTTGGCCAGTTCTGATCGCTTCTGACTCCAGTGTCCACATCATTAATGAAGATGTTGAACAGTATGGGTCCAAGGACAGAGCCTTGGGGGACCCCACTGGTCACAGGACACCACGATGAGTGACTTCCATCGATTACTACCCTCTGGGTCCGACCCCGGAGCCAATTTTCCAGCCAGTGGATCGTGGAGGACCCAAGGCGACAATTGGCCAGTTTCTCCAAGAGGCGATCATGGGACACCAGATCGAAGGCTTTTTTGAAGTCAAGATATATGACATCAATCTCTTCTCCCTTGTCCAGGTGATAGGTCACCTGGTCGTAGAAGGAAATGAGATTGGTCAAGCAAGACCTACCCGCAACAAACCCGTGCTGGCTATCCCTTAAGATGTTGGCGTCGGCCAGTCCATTAAGGATGGCCTCTTTAATAAACTTTTCTAAGATCTTCCCCGGGATAGAAGTCAGGCTGATGGGCCTATAGTTAGCCGGATCCACTTTCCTCCCTTTCTTGAAGATAGGCACCACATTGGCCTTCTTCCAGTCTTCGGGCACTACACCAGAGCGCCAAGAGTTTTCAAAGATCCGTGCTAGAGGCTGGGCTATGATGCTCGCCCGCTCCTTGAGTACCCTGGGGGGAAGATTGTCAGGGCTGGCTGACTTGAAGGTATCCAGCTTCTCAAGATGTTCTTTCAGAAAGTCAGCATTAGGGGAGGGCAGGGGATCACCCTCACCCGGACTTCCCGGCCCTGTAGCGGGCATGGGCGTCCCATGGGACTGATGAAAGACTGACGCAAAGTACCTATTTAATAGGTTGGCTTTTTCCTGGGCGTCAGTTGTCAGTTGCCCCATCTGGTTCAGCGGGGGTCCAATGTTGCCCCTGCTTTTCCTCCGGCTCCCCACATATCTGAAAAAGGACTTTTTATTGTCCTTGATGCTCAAAGCTAGCTGGAGTTCAGTTGCAGCCTTGGCTTTCCTGGTCTGCTCCCTACAGGACCGGACCAGTGCAGAATAATCCTCCTTGGAGGTGACTCCCATCCTCCATCCTTTGTAGGCCTTTCTTTTTAGCCTCAGGAGATCTGCTAGGTCCCTGGAGAGCCAGGGGAGCTGCTGTGCCCTCTTGCTGCCTTTCCTCCGAGATGGAATAGACTTAGTTTGTGCATTGAGGATCGCTCCCTTGAGGAGCAACCACTCCTCTTGAACTCCCCTCTCCCTGTGGTCACGGCCCCTTAGGGCCTCACTGACAAGCCTCCTGAGCTTGTCAAAGTCGGCTTTCCTGAAGTCAAAGACTTGCGCGTTGCTGACCGACTTGCCAGCTTTTCGGCGGATGGTGAAGGTGATCAGCTCGTGGTCGCTGTCACCCAGCTTCCCATCGATCACTAGGTCGCCGACTAGGTCATCCCCATCTTTTATCTTCTCTGTGGTATCTGCAGGCAGGAAGGGGAAGAAATGTCTTCTCAGCACAAAGACTTGCCCTGGTCCCTTCATGGGGAATGTTAGGGCTTTGTCTTAGCAGGGAATATCAATACAAATACAGAGCAATATGGAGACCTTACCAGTATAAAAATGCTTCTCTGGTATAAAATGCAGTTTGCCCCACTGTGATTCACCCCAGTTTCAAACCACATTAGCTTTAAATTGCCATTACTCAGGTTAGTGGTTGTAGGCCCGAGGAGGGTAAATGGTTTGCTCCAGGCCATCTTCAAGACCCTGGTTGCTTTGCACCCAAGATGGTGAAGTGTTCAGGACATGGCTACACCATGCTGGACAGGACAGTGGTAAGAAGCACCCCCACGAAAACACTCCTGTCTGTTGAGAAAAATGTCCTGTAGCCACTGTGCTTTGGCACACGTGGAACGGATGGGAGTGTGGGGAAGCATGTTTTCATAGAGGCGTGTCCTACCACAGATGTGATGTAGACATGATATCAGAGCCCTCTTGGCATCTGGTGTTTAGCTCTAACCACTAGACACATACCTCACTGATAGTTTGTTCCAGGCAGACAGAAAATGTGTATGACTGTCTTTTCGGCATCTCATTTCTATGCTGGATTCTATATTTGGACTCACTTTCACGGAAAAGTTAAAGTTGTGACTCATGGGTTACTCGTCACTTGGGTCCTGTCAACACACAAAGCCTCTTGTCTTGACTTCACAGAATCATAGAAGTAGGGTTGGAAGGGACCTTGTAGATCTTCAAGTCCAACCCCCTGCCTGGGCAGGAGGAAAACTAGGCTCAAATGACCCCAGCCAGGTAAACAGCCTATCTGAGCAAGCACTTATCTGAGACTTATCTGAGCAAGCACAAGTTGTCAACTTCTAATACATAGGTCAGCTGGCCGTAGGGGCCACTTGTCCTCGAATGCCTTTTCACAGTTCTTCCCACGTGCCCAGAAAAAACAGACAAGTTCTCTTACAACACACTAGGAAAGAAATCACAGACAGGTCTTGCTCCCTGCAGTGAAAGGGACTATGGGATATGCCTACAGGAGTCCTAGCATCGTGTGCGCGCAGCACCTGTGTGGACACAGCAACTCAAGCACAATCTTTCAGGATGGCTCTGCTCACTCAAGATGGGCTAACTTGAGAGCTATAACTTGGGTGCAGGTAACTTGAGTTTATTCTGCAGTGATAACAAGCCCTTCTATCTACCTGCCCTCTTCCTCTTTAAACTGCATACCACATGCGTGCTCTGAGTGTACTCTGGGCATATTCTCTTGTGGGCCCCCTGCACCAGTCCTCATGGACCCGCTGCACTTAGCACTTCTCAAGAGACCTTTCCTTCCTCTTTTTGCATCTGACGCAGCAGCTTTTCAGTCAAGCCCAAATTTAGCTTGGCCTGGGTCAAATCCTGACAGATGCTGAGTCCCGTCTGCCCTCTCTCATTCTCTGCAGCAGCTCTCGGCAAACAAGCTGCTTTTAATACTCTCCTGGGCCTCACCTTCAAGTTCCTGTTGTGGGATTTGCACTCTTTTATCAGCCAGATTGTTTTTTTGCTGTGAACATCCCACGTAGATCCTACAGACTCCCTGCATTGACTACTTTCCTCGTTGCAAAGACCAGATTGCAACTGGCACCTGAGGAAATCTCTTTATATGGGATCCTTGAGCTTTGTTATATCTTAACAGCCCTTTGGTACAGAGTAGGGGGTCCAGGTCTTCTTCTTGGTCTTTCCCCTGAAGCTGGTTTCACTTGAGGGTATTTCCTTGAAGACAATTCCTTCTAGCACCCTCCCACATCTTTACCTCCCTCTAGACTGACGTTTCACTGGGTTGGGGACTGATTTGCCATCTGCTATCAAGAGAGATGGAGGGAAAATAGTTAGTAGCAGTCAATCTCTGCTCTTGCACTTTCCTTCTCAGTGGTTGTCAGGAAATGGCTTAGATTCCAGTTTGGAATGAGATTCCCACTCTTCCTCCCTGAAACCTTTACTATGAAAAGCATTAAAACTGGCCACCATTCTATGCTGGACAGCTGCATATTCATGGCACTTGTCTCCTGCTGCTCAGACATACGCAGAAACGTTGCATCCCATCAACCTTCTGACAGCAAGATTCATGAATATGACTGACTCCCCAAACATTAGTCATCATTTCTGCTGGGTCACTGGCCTCACAGACTCTGTGTCTTTAAATCAGGTTTATTTCCCTCTCCAGTTGTCTTCATTGCTTCATCAAAGCATTTCCGACACAGACACCGTGACATTCAAGGCAACCAAGGGGGGAGTGTGCTTCAGAGAAGGAACCAGGTCAGGGCACCACATGTGTGAGAGGGAGGAAGGGGGTATGGGATGGACACAAGTCCTAAGCCACATCCCAGGCTTTGGGGATTTTCATTTGGTCCAGCTTGTAGAATAGCTACTTCCCCCTGTGCAGCCTCATGCTTTTAACCTGCCAGTGTTTTGCAGAAGAGCCAAAAAACTACACCCTCCTCTGTTTTCCTTTCTCTCTGGTGTCCCCTGGATTTTGCTTGCACTGAAGACAGCTGCCAACTCTCTGCTGGCAGAAATCCTAGCATCACATATACTCTAAGTCAGGGCCCACATGGTGAAACACCCTGTTACAGGCTCCGTCGGGGGGACCTTTCTTTCTTCTTTTGGGGTGGAGTTTTCACAAATCGGTTAGGTCTGCTTCCACTGAAATCCTGGTGTTGATGGGTACAGAATTAAACCAGGGCTGACTATTCCTTTCACTAACCATAATCTCTTTGCAGCAGGCACTATCTTTGTGCTCTGTGTTTGTACAGCACCAAGAACAAAGGGCTCCCTCTCCATGACTGGGGTCTCTAGGGGCAACCACATTACAAATAATAAATCATTTTGGAAATCCTTTCCTTAAGGTTCTTCTCTTTTCTTTTTTCTTTTTTGCAACCATGGCAAACATGTGATGTGTATTACATCCATATTAGTATTCAGGTTATTGTACTAACTTGGGTTCCAGTGCTGGCTCTGACTGGTCGTACGACATTGGGTGTCTTCCCATTTCCGTTTCTCTTTGGACTACAAGCAACTTGGGGCAGGGCCATTTCTCTTTGTGTGTATACTGTGCCTGGCTCAATGAGGCAATCATCCCTTTTGGTGTTTCTAGGTACCACTGTAATACAACCACAGCAGCAAGGTCTTGAAGAATCAGGCCTTTAGACTGCAAATTTCACTGAAACCAAATCTCAGAGAATTTGGATCTGGAATTTTGGCTTTGTCCATTATTAGAAAGAATGGGATCTGGATTGCAATCTTTTAGCCATGGCCCATGGGGTTGGGATTTTGTCTGAGGGGCTCTTTTAGATGCAACTTTTATACTTCAAACATGCCCGATGATCACAAGCATCTGGATCCAGGATTTTAGCTTGGGCTCAACTATAAACATCAACACAGATTTTCTAATGAAATGTTAAAATGACATCCTGGACATTAAAGAGATCTTTGGCTGGCTCACACCTTATCTTATCTACACCTCTCCCCCTCCCATCTCCTCTGGCCATGGGTCAGGAAGTTTGAAAAGTATCCTACACTATAGTATATATAGCACTGTGATCTTTTCCCAAGCAATTGTGTTTTGTAATAAAGTTTATCATATTACCTCCTTATAATAAGTTTATAATATTTCTGAGGACAGAACACAGTCAAAGCTGAGGGATTTAATATTCCATCTCATGGCTGAGTGCTTTTCAGCAGAAGGCAGTCATTTTCATATTAACTCATACTCTAAGTATTTAATTATCTCACTAAGTCTGAATAAAAAAAATGGTGCCTTGGAATTTTAGGACTGAATTTCTACCCCCAGGAGACAACTGTCTCTCATCAATCAGAGAAGAGATAGTCATTTAGAAATGCACTTGTGCGTTCAGGAGGCGAACTCTTTCTCTTGCTGCATCATTGGACTTGTCTGGTTGCTCTGCAGTCTTTGGGAGGTCATATGGTTAGTGCAGATGACCCCAAAATGGGAGAAACGCTCACAGAGACTCCCCTGGAAACTGGAAATAGCTGAGGAAGGTCCCTTCTTTGTAGTCAATTCTGCTATAGTATTACAGGCAACAAGAGACTTCCTACAGAGGTTGGAAACTGTCATGGAGAAAGGCAGGTAATTCTCAGCCTTTCCCATTCCATGCTGCCCCCCACCAGCCATGTTACCACCAAAAAAGGTTTTCCTTCCCATTCAGCTACAAAGAATTTGGGGGTTCATGAACCCCACATTAAGAACTCTTGGATTATGAGGATCCCAAGGCCAAGCCAACTCCTGGATAAATGAAGTCCCAAGGAACATAAAGCTCCATGTACATGTCCATGTATATGAACTGCTCCATACATCCCAGTGAAAAGGAGGTGGTTCCAAGTGGGTTTTGCATGTCAGGTTCTCCCCTCTATAATGATCATTGGGTTCAATGAAGACAGCCATGAATGAAAAGAACTAAACAACAAGATTTTTTGTGGAGCAGTAGGCAAGCTTCTGCAGCTCTTTTAGTCTCTCTAGATAAGTAACTTGATTCCCAACTTCCTCAACCTCCTGAGTTAAGAAGTATTTCAAATAATAACTTCCAGCATTACTCCCTTTAATGCAGGGGTCAGCAACCTAAGGCTCACGGGCCAGATCCAACCAGCAGAGTCATTGGATCTGGCCTGCAGATGTGAGGTTTTGGTGGCATTCAGCAAAGGGAGGCTTTGACTGTGGGCCTTCTCCCAATGCTGCTGTGGGGACAAATGCTGGCTGTGGGCACTCTACCTATGCCACTGCAGAGACAAGTGGCAGCAGTGGTGGCCAGGTCCTAGCATACATCTATCTCTGATTTGGGGTGGACTGTTCTGGCCCCCCAGCCAGAAAAGGTTGCCTACCCCTGCTCTAATACACAGCCCAGTCACCCATTATTGGCAAATGGGTCACAGAGACTAGAGTAAGGGTGGGAAAATGGACCTTTCTTTATCCCAGTGAACAGAACGGAGAATAACTCTGTAGAAGAAGGTTATCTCTGTGCTGCCTTCCGCCTGTTTTCCTTCTCACTCCCTCCCATTCCCCAGTGTCCTGTAAAAAAGCAACCAATCAAACATATTAAAAAGAATGGCTGAGATGCCATCCCTAGGTGCTCCTGGCCCTAATCATTGTGAGCTTTATAATCCAAATTGCAGTTATTAATAAGGTTTCATGCCCACTCAAGCCTTGTGATTAGGGGTAGACACAAGCTGTGGAAAGGATAGATGACTCTAATGCCTGATAGACACAAAGGTTTTCCAACATCTTATCTATGCTGCTTATGGGCATGGTGTCATACTAATATAGGCACACCAGTACAACCCTTAGCACAGGTGCAGTTATAACAGAATAAAGATGCCTTATAGCACTCCAACCTATTATTCTTCCTATACAGAAATAATCTATGCCCGTATGAGTTTTTGCTAGTGATATAAACAGATCCAGCTTACTGGATCACTGGTTGTATCATAGAGTTGTATCACTGATACAGTACATTAATGAACAGACAAGTCTTAAATATAATCATATGTTCTTCCTTTACACAGAAAAATTCTGTGGGGGAAGGAGGGGGAAGGAGGGTGAGTAGCAAGTTGTGAGGGGGTCTTGTAATCTTAACATCACATTCAGCTTTCTATCTCCTGTGGTTTTGATTAAAAAACAAAACATTTTGGAGCAGTTAAAAATACTTGTAGTCTTTTTTTTTGTGAAAAATTGGCTCATTTATGATGTCAGCAAAGCAGGGGAGCATTTCATGTGACCCTTGACGGCTCTGTTTCTCAGATCGTCATGTGGTTTCTTCAGGCCTGTCCTCTCCTGATGGATGATCCTTTCCTGCTGCCTTGGGCAAGGGCTAAAGGTGTTGCCTGCACCTCATCAGCCTGCTCCACCCATGTGCAGGCTGTAGGAAGCATGTCCCCCAGGACTCTGGCTGCCCCTGGCTCGGATAAGCCACTATTATTGCTCTTAATATAGTAGTGTAGCAATACAGTAACATGTGGAGACCACCACGGAGTCTGGAGCCTCATTGTTTCAGGAGCTATACAGATGCAGAGTGAGAAACAGTCACTGCCCCAAAGAGTTTGCAGTCTGAATAGACCAGAAAGACACAGGCAAACAGAAGAGAATTGCAGTTTTGCACATTTGAGGCACAAAGAGGAGCTGGTCCAAAACTGAGTGAAATCAATGCTAGTTCAATCTCTGTATGAGATTGCTCTGTAATCAATATGCTCTGTGAACTCCTATTATCTATCTCAGAGATTGAACTATAGGGAGAGGATTGGCTAATTTGTCCATGCATATGTGTTTGGGATTGTGTGCACTGTAGAAGACTGAGGGCATGCTTGTGCTCTTATCCACATGCCTCTGTGTACAGGCACATTTGTGACTGTATAGGTGCACACACAATCCTGGGTTTGTATTGATCTGTTCTCACTCAGGCCCAGGCACTATGTCTTTGTGTGATATACATGTCACTATTGTAACAAGTGGGCGTCCCAGGGACAGTCTAGTTGGTGGCCTGCCCACCATCTACCTTACCTGCTATGCCTTTGCTGAAGCAATTAGAACTTGTTAACTAAGCGGGAGGTTGCCCATTTAATTGCCCTGATGCCGAGGGCATGTACATGGCTCCGAAGCTCCCCTTATACCGTGTCCCATGCTTTGCAGCTAGCATCCATAACTTTACTCCAGTGCTCCCACACTGGGACCCACACTCCCATTCCCTCACACTGGGACCCTCACTACAGTGCCTCACGTTGAGACTCTCACTCCCATGCCCTCACACTGGGGCTTGCAATCCCTGTGCCCTCATGTTGGGACAGGGGCAACTGGTGCCACCTTAGTCGGGGGTGACTTGTTGCTGGGGCACGTGCCCCCCCCAGCAACAAGTCAGCAATGGGGGGGTTCCCCCATAGCCAATCTCACCGATGGGGGGAGCAGGGGGGGGTCCCCCTGCAGCCGATTGCAAAGCGGTCCCGGTGCGCCAATGGCTTTCCCACTTCCCAGCTGGTGCTCGTAAGTGGGGCACCGGCACTCCCACCTGCCCCTCCTGCCTGTCGCCTGAGTGGCAAGTGTGGCCGGTCAGGGGGCGCACTGATGCTCTCAGGGTGTGCACATGCACCCCCATGCACCCCCTACGCGTCGCCACTGTGTCGGGACTCTCAATCCCACTCTCAGGCTCGTTCCCACACACTGGGGCTCTCTATCCCATGTGCCCCAACACTGGGGCTTCTCAATCCCAAACAATCATCTCCCACACCGCCACACTGGGGCTTCTCAATCCCAAACAATCAGCCCACCCCACTTTTGAGCTTCAGGCCTCACTGTGGACCTGGACCCTGTCTCAGGCCCCCTTCTCCCACCTCAGGCCTTCTTCCAAGAGCCTGGATTCTATTCTTTTACTTCAGGGTGTGCTCCTATAGCCTTTCCCCTGCACGGGGTAACCTTCGAGGCAGTGGGGACTGAGGCTTTCTGGTCCCCCATACTCGCCCTTCACTAGGGAGGCACAAGTGTGACATTTTCTGAGAATGGCCCTGCCACCAGCAGCCCCACCACACCATCCAGCCCCAGCAGGGTGTAGTTTTAGGTCATGCCCCAGGACCAGGAACCTCCTTCATCCCCATAGTTGATACCCTGAACCTCCAAGATGTTATGCAAGTAGCAGCTGCAGCCTGGTGATGTTTCCCCTCTGGCTGGTAGCAGCAAACTGCTGGCTCCACTCTTCAGGGCCTGCTCTTATCTCCAACAGCTGGGCTCTCTTCCCAATCAGGCAATCTGCTGCTGGTCATGTGCCCTGATTGGGAGTGCAGCCACTTGCAAGCTACTCTGCTGCCTGCCCACGCCCTTCTGAGTGACAGGCACAAACTGTGCCTTGTCACACTATACATGTTCTTATGCCTATATGTATGTGCATATATGTCTATTGGGTGTACCTCATGGCTATCTACTATTCATATGTAAGGCTGCATATGTAAGTGCATAAACTGCCATACATCTGTGATCTTCTGTGTTCATCTGCCCACCTGTGTTCTCACACCTCTTTGTGTGCACATGCATATGTGTATGAGAGAGAGAGTGCACACCTACAGTATGTGACATCGGCTGAAATTAGCCCTTGGATTTTCCTTTTCACAGAAAATACTACATTTTTGAAATTTTTCCCATGACAAAGAGGAGCAACACCAAAAAATGCCAAAATTTCCTGGACTAAAATGAAATTTACAAAAGAAGGTTGGGGTCATTCCAAACATATTGTTCCATTGTAATTGAAACTTTCCAGTCTAATTTGAACTTTTTAAAGCTTTGAGGAAAATATATGTAAAAGAATTACTTTTATCTCAAAAAGTCACTACAAAATGGAACAATCCATTCTGAAGTGTTAAAAGGGATGGTTCCACATTACTGAATATTTCAATTTCAAATGACATTTCCTCAAAATGAACACATTCTTTAAAGCAATGCAATTTTGATAAAAACAGTATTTCTAATTGTTTCAGTGAAACATTTTCAGTCATAGCTGGAATTTGCAAATGAACTTTAGGGAATTAGGTGCTCAGTTTCCCATAAATTCCTTTAATCCTTTTGGAAAATCTTAATCAACATACCTAGATTGGCAAGTATGTTGTTCTCTGTAACATCTGCTTCTAGGCTGAAAGGTTAGCACACCTGAATTGCATTCCTGTGGAAAGGGAATGTTAGGAATAAAGGGATGAAGTCAGCTCTTAGGCCCAGTGCCATAAATCTAGGATGACATTGTCAAAATCAATAGAGTTAGAGCAGATTCACCAAGGGCTGCAGCTGGATCTCCAGGCCTTCACTCAAACAAAACTGCCAATTAGGTCAGAGGGAGTAAATACTGAATAAAATGTTCAGGATTTGGCCCTGAGAACAGAACTGAGCCCAAAACCTCCCTCAGTTCATGTGAAAAAAAGGCCACAGACTGGTCCCAGAGTCCTGGAAGGAGAGATGGCCCTGCGAGGTACCTCCTCCTAGGGGGGCCATCAGAGAGGACATTCCGGTTTTCTGCTAGTCTGTCCTCTGTCATCTATTGATACGAAACTGGATGCCTTTATGTTCTCTATTTTTCTCTTCTAGAGAAATGCTTTGCTTTTTCTAGAGAAAAATAGAGGACAGAAAGATGTCTGGTTTCATATCAATAGAAGACACAGGATAACCGGACTGTCCTCCATGATGGTCACCCTACCTCCTCCCCACCTCCAATTTTGCTTAAGTAGTCTAGAGCAAAATAAAGGTTACTGGCACTTCTCCTTTCCCTCTCAGTGCTCAGTGGTGTTAAAAGGTAGCTGGAACCTTGCCCTGGCCTTTCTTTTCCCACTCATGAGGCCTTCCCTTCAGGCTGAGCATTTGGCTGGACCACACAGGCTTTTGTGCCACTGCTACACAAGAAAGGGGATGAAAAGAAGAGGATGCTGTAGACAGGGCACCATAGAAAGTGGTTGCCATGGGGACAGTATCACTGAGTGGCAGCTTGGTCTTGTTTGCTCCTACACTTTGCATCCCTTTTTATTCATCCCACTCAGCCTCTTTTAGGGAAACAAATCCATCAGTGTTGCCAGGGTGAAGGCCCAACACTGCTGCAGCCAGCTCTTACCCATCACCTGTGCTAGGGCTTTGCTGGCTGGTGTTATGCTGATATCATGTGAAGAGGGTAAAGGGCCTCAGTGTCCCAATAGAAAAATCATTGCCATGATTAAAGCTCAGTGCCTGCCAAGCTGAGACAGGGAGGAGTGGATTTGACAAGTGGGGAGAGTGTGAACAAGAGAAGCAAGTGAAGGGGAGAGAAGGGAAATGCAGGCAGACAGCTTGAAAAAGCAAAGTACCTTTGATGAAAGAAAGGGAAGGGCCAGAGGGGAGGGAAAGGAGAAAAGGAAATGCAGACAGACAGCAAGAATGAGCTGATTAAAGGGGAGAACTTGGCACCAACCCTGCATCTGACTAAGAATTGATGCGGGTGATGAATAAACCACTTTTGAGGAAAGGGACAAAGATAATAATCTTACAGTACCTCCTATATGTGGGGATTCACAAACACGGTCAGACAAACTCTTCACATGGCTCCAGGTGCACTCAGAACCAGTTGGGAGCATATGGTTGTGCCCATGCACACAAAAACACACAACATGCATACAGTCAAACCTGCCAACCTAGATGTATTCCCAAGCTGATGATTAACTGTCCACTCACGTGTGTTTGAACTTTCATGTTGTTGCCACACAAACAGAACTAGTACCACCAGACCTGGCTTTCTTCATTCCTTTTAATCTTTGGATTGCTCTTTAAGAATGGGACTCATGTGGGGATCCACCTAATTTTTCCAGACCTTAAATAGTAAGCCTTGGCTCTCAAAATGTTTCATTCTGTAATCGGCCATGGATTGTGCCGTCTGATCTGCAACCTGTGTCTTGAGAACCACGAGCTGGTCAAATTCCTAGTGTATCCTGCAGGTGCAACTATTATATTGTCATTTCCTCTGTACACTGGAAAATAATTTGCTGGTCATATGTGGAACAATGCTGAGAAGAGTGACTCCAGACCTGTCTTCAAATACAAAAGATATTCTGGGGATACTGTTAAAAACGGCATCTCTTTCTCTCTCCATGCATGATGCAAAATCCCCCTGGGTTTATTCAGAGTACTAGCAGCCTAAAATTATCTTGATCACAACAGTGCTTTCTCAGAGTTATCAGGATATTATTCCTGTGTTAGTTTTCCAGAAAGACCACAAGATCCTCATTCCACTCATTAAAAGAGCTGGAGGCTGGAGCCTCAGAGACATGATCAGTCCTGCTTGGAGCCTGGTTAGATGCATTAACTTGCAGCAATGTGGTTCTGGTAAATGCATTTTCATCCATCTCCCTGCAGCAGAGAAGACACGCTGATTAACACTGAGGAATGAAGTGTTCATCAAGGTCAAGAAAACAAGAGCTTTAATGGGGAGACAGGTTCCCGTGCTCCTTTTAGTTTCATTAATATTCTTGTGGAGAGAAATAAATTTTCAGGGAGAAACACTGGTTCTTTTAACTTCAGCTGGTGGCATCATTAGGTTACGTGCTTACAAGCAAATGCATCTGTTCTTCAATGTGCACCTTTTTCCCTGATATGACCAACATGTATGGGAATGACACCACGCAGGATCTTAAATGATCTTGGACCAGAATCTTTGTCCTGGTTCCATTTAAAGAAAGTTTTTAAGTATATTCTTTATTTTTAGTGTGTGGCGTCCTATGAAGGAACAGTCACATAGATCATGGCTGCCTTGAAAACTACGGAGCTGCATGGTTGTAAATCAGAGTTAACTACCACAACGTATCTTGTGGGAGAAAACTAGTTTGAAAGGAAAGCCAGGCTTGTTCATTGCACAGAATCTTTTCTACTTTCCCTGCTTGCTCAGAAAGCTCTTTCAAGCATCGACTTTCCAACACCAGTTCTCAGGGGTCTGAAGGCAATGAGGGCATATGCATAACCCCCTGGCGAGTGAGCACATGTTAAAAATCCTCCTCTGTGTCCCATCCACACAGGATAGGTGTTATTGTGGCCACAACCGCAGAGGCTCAGCTCTTGAGTGCATGCTAAGTGTAGCAGTTCGTGCTCTTAGCTTAGGTTAGAGTTCTCTGATCCAATGCTATGTGTTGGCCAGGAGGTGATTGCCACAACAGCACTGGGGGAAAGAAATGGAGGTCAGATAATTCCCAGCCTTCTCGCTGCTTGGTGTTTAGCAGATGCTTCCTATCAGCAGGCTTCTGGCATCTCTTGAGTCTTTTCCCAGCAATTGTAACTGCATCATAACAGAACTAATTTCCCAGTCTGCCAAGATGATATAAACTAATTGCTGCCTTCATTCCTTATGCAAATCAGTCATTCACTGGCCCTCAGAACAAAAGCAAAAGCACCTGTATGAAAAGAGCTAATGACAAGGCTTGTCATCCAGAAAGACATGAAACATGTGAGCACCAGACACTGGGGGGAGGAGGAGGCAGGATATGGGGGACTGCCCATAGGTCACTACTTCATTGCAAGTGGAAGCCACTGTGGCTTACAGAGTACCCTGTGGTCACCTGACTCAGGGTGCTTATTTTCTGTAGATGGCTTTACCTTACAGTATAAGCTCTTTGGGGCAGGGGCCTCTTTTGTAACCTGTTTTTTGTCCGGCACCTGGCACAATAGCCCTTAGGTTTTTAAGTGATGCTATAATTAATATCACAGAAAACAGCACTCATTATTCCATGCTTTACATACTGGAAAACTGAGGCACAGAGCAGGAGCGTGACCAACCCAAGATCCAACAGCAAATTGGTGAGAGAGCAAGGATAGAACTCGTCTCCTAGCCCATGTTGCAGCGCCATGCTACCACCCTTTGCAACAAATGACTCAGCTGGCGTTTGAGAAACTAGAGACCTCTCAGCAGCTGTTAATCACAATGGAGTTTACTTCAGCACTAAGGAAAGAGGTCTGAACAGCTCTGTAGATCAAAGAGATGGAAGGGACCTCAAGGACTACGTCGTTGAACATTCCTGTGTCAGTGCACACAAATGCCTATCCAACTTCTTCTTGACAACCTGTATAGCCACAGGATAGGTAAAGCAAGGACATATTTCTCTACCCCACGCTGTCCCTCTTTTATTGCACCTGCAGCAGGAGGGAACATGTGTCTCTTTGGCTCATTGTTTCCGGTTCCTCTGTCATCTAGCAGTCCAGTAGCAGCAATCATGGCAGAGACTCTGGATGCTGGCCCACCAAAAACTGGACTGTGAGCCAAAATAGAAAATATCCATGGTGTTAAACACAAGGTTTTCTTCCCAGTCCAGGTCAGCAATTGAAACTCTTCCACAGCCCCATCCCTCCTCCCTTAAACTGAGTTGTGAGATCTCTTTAATAAACTTTCTATAAGTGTGTTATGTAAACTTGGTAGTTCTGCAGCACTTCCCTATTAGCTGCATATTCAATTTGGGATTAATGTATCAATGGAAAAGAGAAGAGCAAAGTGGAGAGGGAATGAAGCCTAGGAAATTATATACCAATAAGCTGCATTTCAGCTCTGGGAAATTGGTTGAGAGCTTCATAAAGGTCAGATTAATGAAGAACAATTAGATAAAAATAATCTGATTGGGATGAACCAGCAATGGTTTCTGCAGGATAAATCATGCCTTTTAAACCTGCTGGAATTCTCTAAGTAGGCAAACAAGCTAGAGGACAAAGAAGAAATTGGTGAATGGGATTTATCCAGGCTTTCAGAAAGTTTTTAGCAAGGTTGATCATGTGACATAGAAATATAGCTACCATGGTGAGTGGTATTTCAAGTCAACACTATAGAATCAGGGTTCCTAAACACTTTCCTGTTCCTATTCCTGTTCCTAAACCATTGTCTTAGGATCAAGTAAAAAGTTATAAGAGAAATAAGTTCCTATCATGTTGCAACAGTCATCATTTTATGATGCCCTTCTTACACCATGGCTGTCCGTTAACATGGTGGTACTATGGTGGTGAAAACACTGAAAGAACCTGGAACAACACAATCTCTCCATGCATGTAGGACTATGCTTCAGCTTGGGACATTAGTAGTCACCCAGCTCAAGGGCAGAGTGCAAATGGTTTGCTCCTATCTGCACCTTGTCCGTATTGTAGCTAGGTGCACACATTCTATAGAGCAGTGATTCTCAATCAGGGTGCCACAGCACCTTGGGTGCTTTGAGATCCTTCCAGAGGTTCCACATGGAACCACACAGTGTTCCACACTGTTCAAACATCCTTCATAGATGAAAAACAGAGATTTCAAACAGGAATCCATAGTGCTAAAAACATTCTGCCCTGTTGTGGTCGTTCTGAGGTCTTTGCAAGAAAAGAATTGCTTTATTATTTTTCTGTAGTCAAAAAACAAGTGAAAACTAAAAGCAGATATTTTCTGAGAGGCGCTCAAATGTATTGAGGGGTGCCTTAAGTCTAAAAAAGGTTGAGAACCACTGTTACAGAAAAATTCAGGGCAATAAGGGACTTTCTGGAGCATCAATTCTAGTCCCCTGCTGTCACAGACACCATATTATATGGTCCTTTCATAGACTGACTGAGCTCTATCTTATAAAATTAATTGAGTTTGGCTCCTGCTATTTCTATTGGGCTGTTGTTCCACAACCACATTGCTCTGAAGGTTCTTTAAATTGCCAGTCTAAATGTAGTCCTGCCTAGTTCATACCCATTTATTCCTGTGCTAGCTTTATTCTTTAGCCTAAGTAGCTCTTTTATCTCTCTGGCATTTATCCCCCCATGTATTTATGGACAAAATTCTTCCTCAACCTTCATTTCACTAAACTGAACAATTACATCTCTTTTGGCCTCCTCTTATAGGGTAAACTCTCCATTCATGGTTTATGATGGGATCAGAATACAGAAGAGGAAAAAGTGACAAGAGGGGAATGCCTCAGATATCAGTACTGGGGTTTACCCTCTTGTCCTTTCTGTGAGAAAGGAAGGGATATGTTTTTGAAGAACGTCAAACTGCCACTAGGCATGAATCAGGCACTGTGGGTGCATGGCTAAACAAGTTAGAGGGAATGTAACTGCTAAGTATTTCAGTGGGGAGAACTCATTCATGTTTCCTGCACAGGCTGTGGAGTTCTACATTAAAAAAGTGCATCTCTGGGGAAGGATCTGGGTGACACTTGGAAGTTCATTTGTTGGGTTAATATGCAGTGGCTAAGAGGCAAATAAGAACAGGATACATTCAAATGGTATATTGCATGGAAAATATTATAATGGCCTAGTTAGATTCAGGTCCAGAAACCTATGTCATATTCTGCTCACCTCAAAATGGTTCCACTATTCCATTCTGGACCTCTTAAAAGACTTACTGCACATTGCTCTGGACACCTTAAAATAGCTGCTGCCCACTCATTAGGGAGGGAATTTTTGAACTTGAAAAAATCCAGGAAGAGACAACTAGAAGGATAGGTTGGCCCGAGAGGCCAGATGAGAAAGAGAGAGTCTTAATGATTAGCAGTGCTCAGAGCATCTGAGAGCTCAATAAAAATTCTTCATTAGCCATGCAGTGAATTTTGGGATACTTCAGGGGTCCTCACTGAGCAGCATGATGTGTGTTGTGATGCCTTTATGGAGGGCTCCCTCCTCCCTTTATGTTGGTGCTGAAGACTTTAGAGTCTTTTATGAAGCGCAAGCACGCCAGCATGCCAGCATGCCAGCATGCGCGGCCTCAAGGCCTCAATAAGGAGTTACCCAGTCGCACTCTCTTTCCTTGAGGGAGGTTAAAGCAGCAGAAGCAAGACAGACAGGATATGAGGCTGCATCTTCAAACTCCACTGGGACCCACAAGATGCACTGAAAGCAAACAAACCATTATCCAAAGTGACTGTCGCCAAAAACCTCCTCTGTGTTTATTCAGGCATGCATAAACATCAGGATGCAAATGAGCACCAGCGTGCATTCAGTTGCACACACAAACCACACACATGCAGTGTGTGCCCAGGTAGATATAGAGCTTACCCAGTTTAACCTGACACAGACCCTACTGCTACACCAGGGGCCATATTTTGTCCAAGAAACACATGGACATAGTAGCCTTCCAATGCACATATGCGACATATTAATGAATATTCCAATGTGCATACAGTATACAGGAACAGACAAGCATGTATGGTTTGGACCTGTGCCAGACTTACAAAACAAAGGCAAATGCAATGTGCTTGGTTTAGGGTTTCAGGGACTCATGGCTAAAATTGGCTGAGGTCTGGGGATATCACAAAAGGAGTTCAAAAAGAGGATCCCTACCCCAAGACCAGCAAATTTGATCCCGAGGGTTTCATTCCAAAGATGACAAAACAGCACAGTGTCTGCAAAGAATCTGATTAAACACAGCAAGATTCAAAGACAGATCAGACGCTTATATAGATAAGACTATCCATAATTAATGCAGATAGAAAGAGGATTGGAAGGAAGGTGAAACCTCATGTTTCAGGGGTTAAGCCCATCTTTAACTATAAGGGGCTAGGATGATACTTTCTGTAAAAGGGGACAGTTACCTTATATTTTCCTTCTTGCATCTTTCTCAAAATCTTCTGCTGCTGGCTACTTTTAGAGACAGGATACTAGACTGATGGGACCAGTTTGACAATACCCACATTGCTATATTCCTAATTTGGCTTTTCAGACTTCATTTTGTAGGAATTTTAGTTCCATATGACTGAAGTTCATGGCAAAATTGAGCTAGTAAAGAGATACAAAAAACAGTGCCGAACTTGTTCCTGCCAAAATTTGCCTAAATTTCGGTGGGCCAAATCTGATGGATGCTACACAGCAAAAATGGATCAAAATCTGACATTTATACTTATAATGCAAAATGCCCAGCAACTTCATAAAGGCTGAATAGGAATTTCAATGCACATATACAAGACAGCACAAATATGGCAAATGTACACTAAGGGCGGCAAACGTGCCCAGTGGGTTTGATTCTGGGAGTTAAGGAGACATGCACACACATGTACCAGTGAGTCTGCACAGGCACAATCTATGGACATACAAATCAAAGGCAAGAATGAAATAGTCTGCCCTTGGAGCCAAAGTTTTGCTTGGACACCATTTCCTCCTAATCTATTAAGAAAATCTTTAGGATCTATTAAGTCTGGATCTATTAGGTTAGGATCTATTAAGCACATGTGCAAGGAGAAGATTGTGGAACATCTCACTTCTACTGGGTAAATGCCCCTTGATACTAAAAGAGACAAAACAAACATCAGGATTTTTCTTGGGATGCAAATACTTCAGCACTAGTCTAGTTATTTAAAGAGAAAAGTTATAGTCCTGGATGCAAATTGCACCCTTTCCTGCCTAGGCAGGGGGTTGGACTGAATGATCTGTTGAGGTCCCTTCTGACCCTAGCATCTATGAATCTATGAATCTATAAGTCTGGATCTATTGGGTTAGCTGAGCATCTTCAGCTCTCATTGCCCCCACAGGGGAATGAGGTTGTACATCACCTTACAGCAGTAGGCCACTGGGGCCTGCTACATTGCATAAGCTAAGTTCTAAGCATCACTTACAGTAGTCCCTAATTCAGCAACGCAATTTGGAACATACCTAAATTAAACTGACCAATTTGATGTAACAAAAAACTCATGGGACCGGGCTAATCACGGAAAACTATAAGCCTCCCTTATGAAGGGAGGCCACTGAGGACACATCAACTAAATATGTGGGACAACAGGGGCGATGCATAACAAGTGCATGCAGGTGCACATGCACTCCCTGTGCATGGTGGTGCAGTCCCTGCAAAAAGGCGCTGCCGACACTGTTGGTGGTGCCTGCGGGAGGTCGCTGCTCGCCACTCTGCTGCTGGCAGTGCCAGGAGCGTCTACGGGAGGTCCATGATCACCCCTGGCTGCTGCTGCTACTGCTGGTGATGCCTGCGGGTGGTTGCTGACCCATGGTCGGCACTCACTGCGCCCCGCCTCCCCCCACCGCCAACAGTGCCAACGGTGTCTGCAGGAGCTTCCTGCTCACCGCTGCGGGGCTCCCTCTGCCGCGCTCCCGCCACTGCCGGGGGCACACGCCATTCAAGTGGGACAGCAAAAAAGAAAACAGGAACAGGAGTGAGGTCATAGGTTAATAACAAGGGCATTGGATGTGGACACCAAACAGTGCACACTGGCCAGCATCCACTGCCCCCTGAAGGAGTCAAGGGAGCCGGTGGATGCCAACCAGTGAAACTCTGTCCAGAGATGTGAGCAGAGGAGTGCCCGGAAAGCAGCCCCACACTCACCTGCATTCCTCCCAGACAGAGCCTTCTTCCTAGTCTTATAGATGGCCAGCTTGGCCAGAGCCAGGAGCAGGTTGACCAAGAGGACCCAGGACTTGGTGGGGCCCTGGACGAGAAGTGCATAACAAAAAAGTTGCAGGGAGAAGTGCAGCCAGAACCTCAGCAGGAGGTTCTGGACAGTGTGGAAGAGGGGCTGCAACCTGGCACACTCGAGGTAGGCATGCACCAGGGTCTACCGCTACGGGCAAAAGGGGCAGGTGTCAGGGGTGTCCGTGAACTGGAAGTGAAGTATCTCCCTACCCCAGAAAAGACAGGAAGTAGAATATAGTCACTGAAACTGATGGTCTGAAGGGAAAAACTGATAGTGAAGTGAGAAAATATATATTTTTAAACCCCTAAAACAAATATTTTTTGACCCAAACAAAAGTACTATTTTGGTTGAAAGCTAAACATAAAAGAATGTGTTAATGAAACCACTGCAGCCCCTTTAATGATTTCATTATTCTCCGAAATATAGTGACTGCGTTCTAAACATTTTTTACCCAGTGACTACATACAAAGGACAAGGCCTCCTTCATTTCCATTTTAGACTATTTAACTGGGGCCTGAGTTTCCAAACTGCTCAGCATCCACATCCAACCTAGGACTTCCAAGACAGAGCACTGAGCACTTCAGAAAATCTGGCCCCAGTGGAAACTGCTGGGTGCTGTGGACTTTTGTAAACTGGGTTCACATCTAACTGCCTGGAGGGGAGCAAAGTTCTGAAAATCTAGCTCCAATCATGGGAGCCAAGCCCTTGGAAATCTGTCCCTGAGTAGCTAGGACAATCCAGCCCTATGGCTTCCAGCTGCTTTCACCACTCTGGAGTTTCCTATTGCTAACACCTCCATTCTTCACTTCCAGTTTCCAATAGAGTCACAATGAGCAGCAGCTGGGAAACTTGTTTTTCCAATGCCCACTCCCCAACCAGGCTGAAACTCGAGCTGTGGCTACTGTCAGTGACTGATTGATTCCGGGTCGAATGTTCCTTTTGAAAGTCTTCTGGTTTTAAAAGCATTAAGGCTCCCTGGCTAATAAACCCAGGGATTTACTGAAGCGGCTTGAGGTCCCATTTTCTCTGGAACCCATTTCCATGGTATGAATCACCAAGTGGAATGAACTCAATTAGTTCAGACAGACGGCAGGAGATAAATCAGGGTCCCATTAGGAAACCCTGAGGTTAATTTATGGCCTTGAGCATCGTTGGCTGTCTCCCTTCTCTCCCACACGTGGAATTCACTTCAGAAACAGGGCAGGAATCAGGGCGGTGTCTCCATTATCTTTCTTTCCTAAGACAAGATGCATCATAAGCCCGTCTGCCAGATCACAGCCCTTGCCTATAACAAGTGGATTGGATCTGCCAGCAGGGAGGAGCAGGATTTTGCACAGACAGATAAGGGAGTAATAAGCATGGAAAAACATAAGAGAAAACTGGATTTACTTTGTATTTACAGATTAGCAATAGATCCTAAAAACTGCCAGTATTCCAAGAAAGCCAGATCCCCCCCTCTCTTGTACAGGACATTTCCCTCACAGCACCTATATCCAGAATTCACTGACATAACTGCTCTTCAAAGCCAAGCAGACAAGAACATCTCCCGCTGGGCCCGAAGACACGCTGGTCACAGATGCTCCATTTTCATAGTAGTAGTACTAAGCCATAACACCCTTGGCATACCTCAGTCTGTTGATAGTGTCCCCTACTGGTAGCAGAGAAGCACTATCAGTGCTTGCATGCTGCTCTCTGGACTCCTTAGCCTTCAGTTTGATAAGAAAGAAGACAAGCCTATCAGGGATGGATCCTGTCAATCTTGTATGCCTGAAACTCCCACAAGAGCTGGGGTATGTGGTGTTAAGTCACCATACAAAAAAACAACAGGATAAGCATTACTTAAATCCTAAAACCAGAATTGTCCATGGTACTCAGCACACTGGGCCTAGGTGCCTAGGACAGTGATTCTCAACCAGGGTGCCTTGAGATCCTTTCAGGGGGGATACACAATATTCATAGATTCATAGATGTAGAGTCGGAAGGGACCTAAGTAGATCATCAAGTCCGACCCCCTGCCCTGGGCAGGAGAGAATACTGGGCTCACATGACCCCAGCCAGGTAATTGTCAAACCTCCTCTTAAAGACCCCCAAGGGAGGAGCCAGCATCACTTCCCTTGGAAGTTGGTTCCAGATCCTAGCCTCTCTGACCGTGAAACAGTGTCTTCTAATGTCCAGCCTGAACCTACTCTCAAACAACTTATGACTGTTATTCCTAGTTACTCCAGGTAGTGCTCGGGGGAACAGGGGCTCTCCCATTCCCTGCTGGTCCCCCCTGGTAAGTTTGTAAACAGCCACCAGGTCCCCTCTCAGCCTTCTCTTGTGAAGGCTGAACAGGTTCAGGTCTCGTAGCCTCTCCTCATAGGGTCTGCCCTGCTGTCCCCGGATCATGCAAGTGGCCCTCCTCTGGACCCTCTCCATGCTGTCCACATCCCTCCTGAAGTGCGGTGCCCAGAACTGGATGCAGTACTCCAACTGCGGCCTGACCAATGTCGCATAGAGGGGCAGGATCACCTCCTTGGCCCTGCTTGTGATGCATCTGTGGATGCATGACAAGGTGCGGCTGGCCTTACTGACTGCGTCCGCACATTGGCGGCCCATGTCCATTTTGGAATCGATAATGACTCCAAGATCCTTTTCTGACACTGTGCTTTCGAGCAGGGAGTTCCCCAGCCTGTAGGTCTGCTGCTGGTTCTTACGTCCCAAGTGCAGTACCTTGCACTTGTCAGTGTTGAATCCCATCCTATTCTCATTCGCCCATCCCTGTAACCTGTCCAGATCCAATTGCAGCCTGTCCCTCCCTTCTAGAGTGCCCACTTCTCCCCATATCTTAGTGTTATCTGCGAATTTGAATGTAGGCATCAATGCCACAGTCGCCTAGCTTTTTAATGAGAATGGGGTGAGAGACAGTGTCAAAGGCCTTCCTAAAGTCCAGAAAGACTACATCCACCACGACACCTGCGTCCAATGATTTTGTGACCTGACCGTAGAAGGCAATCAGGTTGGTCTGACAGGACCTGCCCCTAATGAACCCATGCTGGTTGCCCCTGAGCACCATCCCCCCTGCTGGTCCTTCCCAGATGTGTTCCTGGATAATCTTCTCAAAGAGCTTCCCCAGGATCGAAGTAAGACTTACGGGCCTCTAGTTGCCTGGGTCCTCCCTCCTCCCTTTTTTGAAAATGGGGACCACATTGGCCTTCTTCCAGTCATCTGGCACCTCGCCAGAGCACCATGAGTGCTTGTAAAGCTGTGCCAGGGGCCCCTCGAAAACCCCTGCCAATTCCCTCAGCACCCTGGGGTGGAGAGCATCTGGACCTTCTAATTTTCCTGATTTTCCTAATTTTCTTTCCTGACCCTAGGCCTGGCAGAGTCTCTCCTGCATCATCCTGAATCTCAGTGGGGGAGTCCCAGTCCCTGCACAAAAAAATTGAGGCAAAGAAATTGTTAAAAAGGTCTGCCTTTTCCTCTGGTGCAACCACCAGATTGCCAAGCATATCCTGCAGGGGCCCCATGTTACCTGGTGCTTTCTTCATACTCCCTATGTATTTAAAGAAGGACTTTTTGTTGTCCTTGATCCTTGATGCTAGCCCTAGTTCCGTATCTGCCTTAGCTTTCCTGACGGCTCCCTACAAACCTGAGCGATGGAGGTATACTCCTCTTTGGTGATAGCCCCTTCCTTCCACTGGGTGTACACCTCTTTTTTGGCTTTCAGGCATTCTTGAATGCCTTTGGTGAGCCAGGGGGGCTTCTGAGCACTCTTGCCCCCTTGGATTCTCGTTGGGACTATCACCCCTTGGGCTTGGAGGACCATCTCCTTAAGGAACAACCACTCATCTTGGACACACAGTTCCCCTACCCTCCAGGACCCCAGTGCCTCTCCTACCAATCTCCTCAACTCATTGAACTTTGCCCTCTTGAAGTCAAGGGCTAATGCCCTTGACATCCTGCACTGGATGGTGAATTCCAGTAGGCGATGATCACTGTCACCCAGGTGGTCATGAACCTGGAGTCCCCTCCCTAGGTCATCACCTGTGGCCAGGACCAGGTCCAGGAGTGCATTCCTCAGGGTGGGACTGTGCACCTCCTGGGTTAAGTGGAGGTCCTGTATGTCAGCAAGGAACTTTCATGAGCGGTCTAACCTGGCTGACTGCTCCTCCCAGCAGATGTCTGGGTAATTTAGATCACCCATGATGACTACATCCCTTGCCTTAAGTGCCTCTTGGCCCGAGAATTCATGGCCCAGCTCTCCCCCTTGGTTGGGTGGTCTGTAGTAGACCCCCACCGTTAAGTCCCTTTCCCCGTGACCCCCCTGTATTCTGACCCAGAGCACTTCAGCCTGCCCCTCCTCTGACCCCATCCTGTTAGTTGAGGACGTGTATTGCTCTTTGACATAGAGCGCCACCCCCCCGCCTTTCCTCCCCATTCTATCCCACCTGTATAGTCTGTAGCCCCTAACGTTTACCGCCCAGTCGTGGGATGAGTCCCACCAGGTTTCTGTGAGCCCTACCATGTCTGGGTTTGTACTAGCTATCCGGTGGGTGAGTTCCTCCTGCTTATTTCCCATGCTATGACCATTAGTGTAGAGTGTAGAGGCATTTAAGGCCTTGAATTGGTGCATGCACCCCCCCCTCCCCCCAATTCTTAGGACTATCCGGACCCCTATCACTTACCTGGATATTCCTTGTGCTCATCACCCATCTTGGTTGGGAGGTGTCCTCATGTCCTCCTGTGGCCCCATCTCCCGGTGAAGCTAGTTTAAAGCATGCCATATGAGATCAGCCAACCTGGAAGAAAAGACACACTTGCCTTTAGGGGAGAGATGTAGCCCATCCCTCCCAAGCATGTCCCCTGTACAAAAGTGTGGGTCGTTGTCCAGGAACCCGAGGCCTGCCTGGATGCACCAGCTCCGTAGCCACCGGTTAACCTCGCTGATACAGGCCTCATGTCACCATCCGTGTCTACTTACCGGGAGAATAGAGGAGAATACCACCTGTGCCCCCATCTCCTTGAGCTTGGGCCCCAAGGCCTCAAAGTCCTTCATGATGTGGTCTGGGTTGCCCCTGGCTGCGTCATGTGTTCCCACATGGATAAGGACCATGGGGCACTGGTCCAAGGGTCGAATGTAGGCCGGATCCTCTCTGTGATATCTTGAATTTGAGCCCTGGGCATGTAGCAGACCTTGCGTGCCATGGGGTTGGGCTGACAGATGGGACCCTCCATTCCCCTTAGGATGGAATCCCTGATTCTTCCTCCTAGTGCTCCCTCTCTGCGCCGTCTGTGTCATGCGTGGAGCGGCACTATCCCTGCTGAAGGCATCCCCTTCGTCCTTTTCCTCCAGGGCTGCCAGGACCTTGTATCAGTTCCTGAGTTGTACCTGGGGAGCCTCCACCACACTAGCCCAAGCAACCCTGGTTCTGGTGGGTACTGTCTGCCACACCTCTGTTGTGCGCCTCTCCTGGGGAGTCTGTACACTGACCGCCTGGTGCTGCAGTTAACGGAAGTAGGTGTCAATCTCGTCTTCTGCAGCCCTGATGCCCCGCAGCCTGCTCACCTCAGCCTGGAGCTCCCTCAACTGCTCCTCCAGGGGCCTAAGCCAGGCACAGGAGGGACAGGAAAGGGAACCACCAGACCCCTCCCCTACCACCAGCCACTGGGTCCCCGGCAGGGGGGCAGGGGGACGCCGACCCCGCCATGGACTCCATCCAGGTGGAGGCCCCAGAGGAGCCCAGGGCAGGTGGCGCCACCGTGGCGGGGCCCCTAGCAGCTGCGCTCCGCATCTGTACCATGTCTGCGGAGCTAAGTATTAGCATGGTTAGATGTGCAAACACCTACACGTGACTTATAAGATAAAACCAGAGATTTCAAATAAGAATCCATAGTGTGACAAAGATTCTGATCTGTTGTGGGCTTTTGGAGTTCTTTGAAAAAGAAAAATTGCTCTACCCCAGGCGGAGGGCCGCTTACTGAGTTTTGGCAAGCCATCGAGGGCTACATGACAGGCAGCCAGGGGCAGATAAATATTAATTTTTAAAATTTTTTAGGGGCCCTGTGGGCCAGATAGAATGGCCTGGCAGGCTGCATCCAGCCTACAGGCCGCATTTTGCCCACCCCTGCTCTACTAGCTTTCCATAGTCAAAAAGCAAGTGAAAGCTAAGAACGGCATTTTTGAGGGGTACCTGGAGTTTGAAAAGTTTGAGAACCACTAGCCCAGGACAATCCAGCCTTTATTTAGGTGCCTAACTGGGACCTAAGCTCTTTTGAAATTCCAGCCACATCTGTGTATGCTGTCCAATTGCAAATTTGCCCCTGAGCCCTCCTGAAAATTTAGCCTAACAAACAAGAGCTTGCTAGAAAACAGAATTCCCATCTGCAAAGGAAATCATTGTTGACCTTTGTTTTTGACATGAATCATAAAATCATGGAAATGCAGAGCCAGAAGGGACTTCCAGAGGTCATCTAGTCTAACACCCTACTTCAACCATTCCATACAAGTTCTTTTCTAACCTATTCCTAAAACTACCCAGTCAACCCTGTCAGACAACTACAAGGCATATTGCCCAAAGACACCTGATAAAAAACTGAAATACTGGCTTGTTTTTTACCAAATGAAAGGTTTAAAAAGTTTCTATTGGGAAATGTTGAAATGAAAGGGTTTGACATTTTTAATTAAAACAAAGCAGATATTTATTTTTACTCAAATAAAATGTATTTAAGGCAAAAAGTTTAATTTTGAATTCATGTTTCAACATAAAATACAGTACAAATGACATTTGATATTAAAATATCAAGTTGAAACCCAGAAGTTTTGGTCTTCAGGAAACTAAAAAGTTTTATCCAAACTGACATTTCCCTTCAGAAGAAAACCACAATTTTTTTGTCAGAAAATTTTTGAGCCATTTGCACAAGACTTAACCCTGACATTTGTGGTCTATATTTAATAGATCTTCAATGGCTTGGTGGTATTGTCAGCAATTACTCAATGTGTACTGCAGCCCCACTTTTGTGGCTGTTCCTCTAAGGATATGTGTTATATCTACAGCTGGAGAGCCAAGATGTTTTAACTCAAGTTGTAGGAGTTCCAGTTCTGGAGGGCTATGGTTCAGTGCTTGCTTCACTGGCCAAGATGGAAACTCCCTTTCTGCACAGGAGTGAATTATAACCTAAGAGAAGAAACCCCAAAATGCTAATAGACTTTCTTCAGAGAAGCCACCTCATAGCAATAAACAGCTTCGTATCTGTTTTGTTTGTTTGCCATTTGTAAAATATATAAATAAATGGTGCTTTTAAAGCAGTAGCACCTCAAATAATCCAATTACAGGGACATTAGTTGGTTCCCCTCCTTGGTACTGACTCAGGAATAACCTCATATTGCAAGTTTGAAACTTGTCAGGAAACTGACCCTAAGGCAATCTGGGGGATGAATTCCCTTATATGAAGCAAAGACGGAAATGTTCTTCATGCTGAAGCTGTCAAGACAGTTTCTGAGCTGCAATTCTCTTGAGATAAACCCGTATCATCAGAACTTCAGCATTCCCTTTGCTGTCTATAATAATGTAATCGATATGACTGTTTCTCAGTACCATACCCTTATATCTCTGTGGACTACACTGTCTGCAAAGACGGGTGGCCAATTTGTGTCTGGTTCAATCCAGAACATTAAAGATCAGACAAACACCCGATTCACTTTTTAAGACAAATTCTGTTTTGTTCCTTTGTCCTTTTGTGCCTGCCTAGCGGATCTTGCAAGGAAAGGAAAGCAGATGAGTGTGCAGGAGCGCAGGTGTGTGGGGGCGATCATTGTAACAGGTGCATTGGTGCATGGATGTGAGATTTTTAGCATGGGTGTAAGGCTTTGAAAATGGGTTAAGGTTTGGGAAGAACAGCATGCTAGACAGTATGTGTGTGTGTGTACATATAAAACTATCTAGGAATATATTTTTCCACTCAGAATCCTACCCATTACCAAATCTGGTGTCAGGAAGGAATTTCCCTCGCGGGTCAGATTGGCGGGGTCTGACAACGTTTCTGCCTTCCTCTTGTGTAGAGTGCAATACTCTTCCTACAATCCACTGTGTATATTAACTAATTACTTTGCTGTCACTACAGTGGCCAGGCATTGACAGTGTGGTCATCTTGCCTGTTGTTGCCTATGGTATGTTGTATGGTATGGTATGGTATGTTGTAGTGTTTCTGGCTTTGTGCTTTCTACTTTTGGGTGGGGGGTGTTGAAAAATATATTCCTAGATAGTTTTATATGTCTACACACGCACATACTGTCTAGCATACTGTTCTTTCCAAACCTTAACCCATTTTCAAAGCCTTACACCCATACCAAAAAATCTCACATCCGCACACCAACACACCCGTTACAATGATCACCCCCCCCACACCTGCGCTCTCATCTGTATTCCTTTCCTTGTTACATTTACACTGTCCCTTCAGCTCTTGCCCCAATTACAGGCTTTAAGCCCTTAGTTCATATCACTGTCACTGGGTGATTCCACTATTGCTGTCCTCATTGCTGTTGCTCTACCCAGTTGACTCGTTGGCTCCTTCACTGTCACTATACACTTCCCCTCGAGGGGGATCTTTGAAAAGCCTGTGCCAACTGTTGCTCTACTAGGTGGTGTTGACTATCTCCTCTCCTACGGTTTTCTGCTCACTCAGTACCATTTTAATGCAGTCTGCTACCTCAATTTCTGTGTGCCTGTACATCAGGAGGTTCCTGGACTTCCAGAGGGCGCTCCTGATGTGGGACAAAAAATGATCAAAACGGGCTGTCAGGGTCCTCTGGTGTTTAGTCAGGTGCCTGTACAGCACTGCCTCTCTCTTCATCAGTCTGACCCGTTACCTCCTTGTGGAGGCAGTTTACCTTTTTCCACACCCCTTTGCGCATGAGGAGAGCCATAGGAGGTGGTCGATGGTCTCTGTTGTGCCTTGGCAGATTTCCCTGGGGCAGCTGAGTTGACCTCTCTGCCCCCTCTGTATCTCCAGGCCTTCACAGAGAGTAGGTGATGGGCTATTAGCCAGTTCAGGTCTCTGTGGTCCTTTCATAGGTCCTTGTGGAAGATCCACTTTATACTTGTGTGAGGATCTGAAGTGGTGATTTGGGGGAATCCTTGTGTAAATGACTGCTAGTGAATGCAGAGGACAGGACTGAATGGCCCAGGAAGCCCTTCTAGTCCTATATTCCTTTTACTCATTTAATTGTACTTATTGTCTTAATTAAGTCCATTTGGCTAAAAGATATCTGCCAGCTGCACTGTAGGAATTAAGAAATATAATGTAATAAGTGATGATATGTTTTATCAACAAACATGACAATATAAGAATCCATTGAGAGAGAGAAACAGAGACAGGCAATCACTTAGTGAAAATGCTAATGTCCTTACAGAGGAGTGTGAAAGGCTATAGATGTGTTAATGCAGAAGAAAAGGTGGGGGAACAAAAAGGAGGTCTAGAGGCACCCACCAAGAATGAACAAAGCAAGTATGTTGTTGTGTACTGGGACTGACAAGATGTGTCTGTATGAAAGCCTGAGCTAGTTCTGATCAGTTTCTAAAACTCAGAAGAAGGAAATATAGGTGATGTAATGATATATCTAAAGGGATAAAAGAGAGGCAGGAAAGATGGATTCTTTGCCAGTGTAAGTTGATTGTAAGCATGGGACACCTAGAATCTCCCTTCCTAGCCTGGTTGTACGTATTCTGATCAAATGCTTGTAACTGTAATTACTCCGGGGTGCAGTCATTAGTAAGTATTGTAAAACTGCTATGTAATGTGTAGTTAGTATTATGTTACAGTATTTTAGAGCTTTCATTTATTGTAGCATAATTGTACAACTGCTATTGGCCTTTGGATAAAAATATTTTAGCTGAATTATTAACTGTGTTATTGGCAGGCAAGGTTCTTTCAGTAGATGTGATATCTTTTATTAGACCAACTGAGTAATTGGAAAAAAGTTCTCAGGAAGCTTTTGGGAGCAGTCACCCTTCTTCAGGCATAGGGAGTCTCTGCTGTTCTGAGACTCCAAGAAATGAGAGAAGCTAAAAGTGTGGCAGGATGTCAGTGAGAATGTATATTGATAGAAATTAGAAAGACAAAAGGTAAAGCAGAGAGTGGAGGGGGAAGAAAGCATTGGGAAAAAAAGGCTAAAGGGAGACATTACAGTGATAGAATACAATGTAGAAAAGAGAATGTCAGTGAAAAAGGAAATAGTTGGAGATCAGGAAAACAGGAATGAGAGAAGCTCAAAGTGTGAGAGGATGTAGTGAAAATAAAAATAGGTAAAAAAAAGGGAAAAGGGTAAAGCAGGGGAGGAAGGGAGAAGAAAGCAGGGTGGAGGGAAGGCCAAAGGGAAACACTTAAGTGGTAATAATACAAGGTAAGAAAGAGGCTCTCAGTGAAGAAAGATAGTAGGAAATCAGAGAGACAAAGGTCAGAAAAGTAGGGGAGGGGAGGGGAGGGGAGGGGAGAAAAGGTGGGGGGAAAGAAGAATGTAAGAGATCAGGTCAGGCAGGTACCTGGTGAATCAGATGTCAGGCAGGTTGTAATGTGTCGTAAAACCATTGTCTATATTGAGTCCATGATTCTTTGTATCTAGTAGATTTATGAAGTGAAGTTCATAGACTTGTCTACAGAAGGTGTTTTGTAAGTTCCCTTTGAGGATTAGAACTGAGATATGGGAAAGGGAGTGATTGTCCTGTGAGGAGTGTGCCCCCACAGGTAGTTGGGTATTTTTGTCATTGATTTTTGGTGTGCATCCATTCTGGTGCACAGATGTTGTTCGGTTTCCCCTGCATATTTTCCATCAGGGCATTTGGTGCACTAGATGAGATCTATAACATTTCTGGAGGTGCAGCTGTAAGATCCAGGAATGGTGGTGGTTCTGTTGTGTGGGGCATAGTTATAGTGGGGGTGGTGGAGATGTGTTGGAAGGTTTTGCATTTCTTGTCCTGGCATGGTCTAGATCCATTCAGTGTGGTTTGGGTCATAGGGCGTTTGCTTCTGGTGATGAGGTTAGCGAGGTTTGGTGCTTGTTTAAAGGCTAGGATGGGTGGTTCTGGAAAGATGTCTTCTAGTATGGGTTGCAATTGTTTGAGGATTTTCTGTGTAAGTTCCAGGGAAAGGTGATATGTCATAAAGGTGATATGACATATATGGGTCATTTGAATTCCAACATGCACAGATCGGGAAATGAAAGACTTCCTGCTTATTTTCCAGCTGGGAAAGAGCTTTCCCCATATTTCTTCACTTTTCTCTCAGGTCATGACTAGAAGGTGTGTGACTGAAAGGTGCAAGTTAATAAAAAATAAAGCATAAAATTGAACTCTCGGTGAATCTCATAGGTTCAGATGAAGTCTAGATGAAGGTCTGATCTGAGGATTGGAACAATTTCTACACTGGCTCAGCCCATCCCTTCTTCACCATGTGCTCTCCTGCTTCTTGTCTTGAACACCCAGGTTAATTCTTCTGTATGGAATCCAACCTTAACTATGTGACTGTTACATGTCCACATTTTCTAAAACCCTCTCAACTTCACTACCTTTCATTCCGGATTTCATTCAGCCATTCAGTCCTTGCGGGGTTCTAACAATAATCTCTTTGGGGGAATCTCCAGTCAGTGTTTCCCATCAGACACATAACAGTGGAAGAGTCAAAAGTAGCTGCCGCGGTCTATACAATCCTACAGGTCAAAGTCCTCAGTGGAGACCTTATAAGGAGAGGCAAAGTAATAATAATGTGTGGGAGTGAGAACTAAAGGAAGTCTAATTGCCTCAAGGACTAAGGATCTAACTTCATAGAATAAATGGAAAGGGGGAGAAAAGAAACACAAGGATTCAGATGGGAAGAGAAGGAAGGCAAACTTCCTTCTCCGCTGACACCTTCCTTATTACTGTATTGCTATAGCACCTAGGAACATCTATCATGGAGCTGGATGTTGTAGTGCTGGGCACTGCACACACTGAAATAAAAAGTATTGATTGCCTTGAAGAGATTACCTCTTTCCTTCCTGCTCTCCCCCCTTACTCACTTCCTTCTCTTCCTCCATCCCTTCCTACAAGGATCTCTTCCCTTAGGTCTTTAAATGTTCCAGTGATTTTAGAGTTCTCAGGCTGGTTGGCTTCTAAGTTACACTTTTGGTGGAGCAAGTTAACCCCATGCCCCCAGCCTCAGGGTACCAAATGATGACTGATGAGTGTCATGGCCAGAAGTCTTCAAGGAGACAATTATAGGAGTGTGAGCTTCCTAGCATAGCTAAAGAAAGACCCATTTAAGCATTTAATTCACCCAAGGAACCTTGTCTGCCATTTAAGCTTAGGCTTCTCAGATGAGGCAATCAATATGAAGGCCAACTTGATGCCAAATGTGGTGACATTTTTGGGACAGGGACACTTGGACAGTCTGAGATCCATCAGCTTCCCAAATGCTGCATAGGAGCTCATGGCAGAAGGTCTCAGCCACTGGGACTCTGACACGTAGTGGGAAGGTGATATCCTTGACTCAAGAGATTTGGATCTGGAGCTGAGCTTCTATATTGGGTGTTTACCCAATGCCCTTCAGCACAGCATCTGGGCACCTCACACCCATAATGAATTTATCCTTCCTGCACTCCCATGAGGAGGGCCAGTGTCATTATCTCCCCCTTACACATAGGAATCTGCGGCACAAAGAGGCAGAGTGCCTCAGATCCCAAAAAAGGACTTAGGCGCCTAAAATGTGGGTGAGGAGGAATTTGGGTGCTTGTGTCCAAAACTGCAATTCTAAAACCACCCCCCTCAGCTGCCTCCTCACCCTAGAGGCACCCAGCACCCTAAACACCTCAGCTTTTAACCTTACATGTCCCCAAGTGCTCAAAGCTCTACTCTGGCACCCCGTAGTGTAATTGAGGAGGGGCAACTGGGGCAGCGATCCTGGGTGCTGTCTTTGTGGAGAGGTGAAATAGCAGCCACCACCATAGTGACAGCTGATGCCAGTGCTGCTCCATACATCAGCAGCTTCCCCAGGAGCAGACTTGCCTCTGCTGCATCTTTACTGCCACATGCCCAGGAACCCTTCAGTGCTGGCAGAGCTCAGCACCAGGAACAAGGTGTTTCTCTGCTTATCTCCCTTCAGGGGCACGCTCTATGAGTCCTCAGGGCAGACCTACAGGATTGAGCTCTTCAGGGAATGCAGTGGTGGCCTTTGCTCCTTAAGTATCACCAGAGAGAAAGGTGGCCACCCCTTATACAACAATCTAGTGCAGTGGTTCTCAACCGGAGGTCTGTAGCCCCCTGGGATGCTGTGAGCAGGTTTCAGGGGGCCCGCCTGGCCTGGCACAGAGAGGAACCACCTCGGCCCCCGGGGGCTGAGGCGAGTCCAGAGGAAGGGGCAGGGGTGGGCCCGTCCCATGCGGCCTCACAGCCTCCGTCTTGTGAGCAGCACTGTGGATGCGTGGGCAAGGCTCTGCGCTGCTGCTGCTCAGGTAAGTGGGGCCCCAGGGCTCCCTGCTGCCAAGCCCCACTCACTGCACCTGGGGCCATCCAGGCAGGCTGGGGAGCCAGGCCAAGCTATGGCGTTTTTATAGTATGCTGGGGGGACTCAGGAAGAAAAATGTTGAGAACCCCTGGGCTAGTGGACAGAAGATGCACAAGGATGAGAGACATCCAAGAAAGTAGAGACCAACTCAGCATCCCTTCTTCAGGCAACATCATGGTGACAGACAGAAGGGACCCGCAGGGTAGGAACCACTGGCAGAAGAGTCAGAACAGCATGTACGGGAGAGATGGGTCACTGCTGATAAGTCATATCAGTAGATGAAATTCATTACTGCACTGGGTGATCCTATAAAGCTGGCAGGAATAACAGCCAGAGCTTTGATATAGAACAGATGATTCCATTTCAGAAGTGTAACACAGTGTACCTTTGGGCAGGTCAACACAGAGATTAAGTTAATTGTGAAAAGACCTTCAGAAGCTAAATGCTTCAGACAGCAGGAGGCAAAGAGGCAACCATTAATCTCCCCATGCTTCTGCTTCCACAAGTCAATTTGGCTCGTGCTAGGGGCAGCGCCAGATTAACCCTTTAGTGGCCCCTAGGCAAACACACTCCTGGGCCCCTACCACTTTTCACTCAATAATTCTATTATGTAAAATAAGCACAACTGGGTCCCTTCTTCACTTAGGACACTAGGTATGTGCCTAGTTTGCCTATGCATTAATCTAGGCCTGGTTAGGGGAGCGCAAAAGACTGTTCACTGACAATGGGGTCAATTTGCATTCACTTTGCACTGCTGGGATTAAGTGTACAAGGTCCTGGGAAGCTGAGAATCAGCCCCTTGGGGTGAATGCATAGAAGATGGGAGAGGACATAATGCTCAACAGGACATTTCCAGCACTAACAGAAGTTACATTTGTCATATGATCAGCCTCCTGAAAGTGCTTTACAGCCATGCCCTGACAGAAGTGCATGGATGCAGAGCAGTTTAAAAGTCTCTGAGTGTGTGACAAATTAACCCTCATCTAATGAGTGTTCAGATGAAGGTGCTTCAAAGTGGAGTGCCTTCATGAGAGAGCTCCAGGCTGGGGTTTGCCAAGCCAGCATGGGGGGGATAGGTTGGAGCCCCCTGCCTTGTTTTCCCCCCAGCCTCCTTCACCTTCAGCTCAGGCTGGGCAAACCCCAGCCCAGAGATCCCTCCCCTCCCTTCTCCCCCCTCCCATCCTGCAGACAGCACTGAAGCGGGGGTGGGGAAGGCAGGACAGGGCAGGGCTAAGGGAGAGAGGCTGCAGGCAGGTCTCTGCTGATTGGCTCCAAATTGGAGCTTGATCCCAACCCCCACCCTGATCCAACAGTGAATGCCTGTTCAGTGGTGGGGGGAGGGGTCACTGTAACTCATGGTGCCTTCTGTAAAGTGCCATGAGCTACAGTGGGGAGCTGCATGTCTATCAGTGCATGTGCACAAATCTTTCTGTGCTGTTAAGAGGCTTGCATCCAATGCTATATGCACAGGGTAGTCTCTCTGCCTCTCACTTGATGTGTCTACCTGTGCATTTACTGCACAGTAACTTACTACACAGTAAGCAGTTTTTAGGCCAGGATCTACAAGTGCAGCCATTAAAGCGCAGAAATGTTAAATTTAGTCCCAAGTCAGTCCACACACATAGTGTTACTGAGCAGTAAGGTGTCTACATGTGCATTACTGTGCAGGTGTCAAATTTATGCCCTGGTCAGCTTAAGTCACCATATTTACTGCTCAGTAAGGTTATGCACATGCAGACACGTGCCCTTATTGTGCAGTAATTTTCAGTTACTGTGCAGTAACCTAAATTACTATGCAGTAAATGTGCACGTGTAGATGCACCCATTGTAGAGAAAGGTGCATATCACACACATCTCACCCATGCCAGTCCATTTATAGAGTCAAAGACAGTGCTTTCCAAAAAGGAGGCTATGTATCATTATCCTCATCAAGGAAACCAAGGCATAGAGAAATGAGGCAATTTGATCAAGGTTACACAGCCAAGCTGATGGCAGAGCTGGGACAACACTTTGAGCATCCCAATTGTTCCTTGTTCTGTGCACTAGGCCCTACTACCTAGGGGGAGCAAGTGAGCAAGCACAACAGAAGCAAGGGAGTGAGAGAGAAATGAATCTGGTGAGAGAGGGGAAAGGGTTATCTAGCTGGATGTACAGGAAATGCAGCCTTGTCATGCTGAATCTGCCTCCACAGAGGGATGCCTCTTTTTTGAAGGGGAGATTCAGGGTAACTCAGAGTAAACCACAGGGAGAGAATCAGGTAATTGTTATTACTATAGCTATTGACAGTAGAGTCTAGTGCTTAGAGAAGGGTATGAGGCAGGGGAGTGTATATGTAAGCATAGAAATTTAGGATATTGAAGTTTGCTTCCTTTAGAAAGAGAAATTGATGGCAGAGTCCAGTGCCTGATGCAGTCCCATTTAGTTACACGGAATATACAAAGTCCTGTTTCCCTAGATGCATCAAGACTCAATTAACAGGAGTCTCATCCTTTGCTCACAGCTCTAAATCCTCAGCCCTAAAGCACTTCCTTACAGATTTTCTCTCTTTCTCCCTGTCCCTGCCATCTTTCTTCAGGGTCATGCATTTATGTCACAGGGTCTCAGCCTGGGGGCCATGTCACCTAGGGGACTTACTACAAATAACGTTCAGGGAGTGAAGACTCCTATTGCTAAATGGAGAGGAGTTCTGGCATGGAAAAAGCTGAGAAACCATTTTACCACCTAAGTTGTTTTTACTAGGGAATCAAGAAAAGCATCATTATTAATTAGGAATATCCCTGAACAGCCCCACTGTGCACGGTACCAACACGCAGTACAGGAAAGCCCCTGCCCTAGATTGTTTACAGTCTAAGACAAGACAGGGGAAAGGAGAGAAAGGGAAAATCAGAGGCAAAGTAACTCTTCTCCACGTCTTACCAGTGGCAGAGCTGAGGGCAGAAAGGAGTGCCAGAAGTGTCCTGCTGGTTACAATACTCCACCACCGCCAAAGCAGAACAGTCTGCTGTGCGCTGTATACCTGAAGGCATCACACGTGAGCCACTACTTGTAGTTTCAGTGCTCCAAATCAGGAATCCTGCTTCTGCCATCCACCACTGCAAGTGGGAGGGGAAAGGACACAATGCGGCTAGCCAATTTTGCCAGGTTCTGCCTCGGACTTCTTTCAATAAGCTTGAACTTGATAGGACACTGTGAGAAAGAAGGACAAGGTCTTTGGGACCGTGACCAGGCTGGGTTACTACAAGGCAGCATGTTTGTTCTGCGGAGCTGGGGGGGCATCTTCCCAGCTGCTCCCTTGTAAAAATATTCCCACTGGGGGAAGAGGCCCAGTAGTCATGTCTGTGCCATGAGGGGAGGGGAGTGGAGGGGAGGCTATGCTAATGTTTGAGGAGCCCTGCTGGGAGAGATTCCCCCACCCCAAGGGGCCCTGTCACTCTTCTACATCTTCTTCTTCCACCTGGCTTTTGGCAGCTGCAGCCAGGAGATGATTTACTACTCTGGGGGGTGACCTCTGTTCTGCCTGCTCACAGCTAAGGTGTAGAGCACATTCCCAAGCTGCTTTCCCCGCCATCCCCAGCACTGGATATGCCAGTGCTTCCCTCCCAAAGCCTCCCCTGGGAGCAGTGGCCGTGATAACTTCTGGGCAGGTTTTCTTCCTCTACAAACACCTTTCCTGCTGTGAGAGAGTATCAGGGCTGGTTGCTCCACTGGGGAGCAGAGCTCATCTTTCCTCACCTCCATCTCCAGCTGTTTATGGATGTGGGCTTTATTTTAAATATGCAGTAAAAGCAGGGAAGTCGCTGCACGTGGTTTCCTTTCCTTTTGTGTTTCCTAGCTGCACTGGCTTAAGCCAACACAAAGGGCTAGATCTGCTGAGATATGCAGGGGGAGAGCGTTCCTTTCCTTTCATGAACCCTCAGCGCTAAACAGACCTCTGGTCCATTCAAATCCAACAGAAGACAAATAGGGAACACTCACAGGAAACAAACCTTTACATCCTCCAAGCAATGCTGAACTGTATCCATACAGTACAAACTGTCAGGAACACATGCTCCTGAACAGCTGGGACTAGAGCCATATTCAGTCAGCTCCGAAAAAATTCAGAACTCTGCCACTTGAGCTAAAAGGGGAGCTCCCTCTACATGCATTAGTAGTAGGTCTTTCATCTTTCTCAAGCAATATGATGACTTGTCCTCTCTCTCTATGCCTGTGTTAAAATGAGTGATTCTCAATCAGGATGCCATGCACCCTGGGGTGCCTTGAGATTTTTGCAAGGGTGCATGCCTCACACTGTTACGTGTGCAAATATGGTTCACAAGATAAACCACAAGTTTTCAAATAGCAATTCACAGTGCTTAAAATGCTGACCTGTTGTGGTCTTTCCAAGTTTTTTGCAATAGAACAATTGCGCTATTATTTTTCTGTAGTCGAAAAAACAGATGAAAACTAAGAGCTGGCATTTTCCAAGGGCTGCCTTGAATGCAACAATGTGGGGTCTGGAGTCTAAAAATGTGGAGAATCAATGGTTTATGTTGAAGAATGGCCTTGAGGTCAAGGTATTGGACTTGAGCTTAACAGAATTGGACTCAGGTCTTTGCAATGTAATTGAGTCACCGTGAAAGCTTGGCAAGTCACTACACCTCGTTCTGACTCAGTTCCCCATTTGTAAAGCGAAGATGACACTTTCCTGCCTCACAGGGGTAAAGGGTGAGGGTAAGTTCATTCAAATCTATGAGATGTCCCCAACATGGAAACCAGAATTGTACTGCATGATTGACCACCGCATCCAGTTGCAGTCCAGCTGTAATTCCCACTGAAGCCAAGTTTCCAGCACCACAGGTGAGATGATGAAGTAAAAACAACCCATCCTATTTTTTCAGATGTTTTTGAAATGCTTCCACCCATTCGAGGACTTTGACACCCACTCAGTCCAAACCCACCTCCCTGCCTCAAACTATCCTCTGAATGACATGCTTCTCTTCAACACATTCTGTATGTATGTACCACAAAGGGTGGTTGATGACAGACAGCATGCTGGCTGAATCAGTCCTTCAAGGAAATATTTTACAAGACCTAAAACAACATTGACAGTCCTTCCCTCAATGCTTCTTTACTTTCTGCCCAACTTCTCCATGATCTTCTGGGACTGTAAGATCTCTCTTTCTATTCCCATTAAATTTTGCCAAGGATGTCACCTAACCTGTTGAATCAAAATAAACCCTTGTATTTTTTAATCTCCCCTAAAGTGTGAATGAAGCCTCCCTGAAGTAACCTAACTGAGGGCAAATGACTAGGGCAACAGCCCCAGGTGCCACCTTTTTGGGGAGAAGTGCAAAAATAGCTGTGACTGCAGCAGTGACTGATCGCATCATTGCAGTTGGCATGGTGGCAGCTGGCACTGCCCCAGGCATCGCATGGTTGTCCCAAGCATGGAACTGCTCTGTTATGTTTCTGCCTCCATGTGTCCTGGAAGTATATTTCCAGTCTTGTTTGGAAAGCCTCCAGAGTGAGCATGTTCACAGTGGTTTTATGACCAAAGATTCTGACTACAAAACCCTCTATCTCTGTCCCCACCTTGAAGCTTAATATGCCTCTGATTCACCTCTGTTTGGTTTTTTCTGGGACAAATGTGACATCTGTTTGTAGCCTGAGTGTGTGTGCAAGAAGGCATGCTGGACAAATGCACAGGGCTCTTGGAGCTTTGGTTGCTGTGGGAGTTTGTATCGCTGTTTGAGACCAGCCTCTGAGAAAATTCAGCCTCCTTTACTCTTAGGCAGGGGCAGGCAATTATTTTGGGCAACAGGCCGCTTACTGAGTTTTGGCAAGCCATCGAGGGCCACATGACAGGCAGCCAGGGCAGATAAATATTAATTTTCTAAATTTTAGGGGCCCCGGGGGCCGGATAGAATGGCCTGGTGGGCTGCATCTGGCCCCCAGGCCACATTTTGCCCACCCCTGCTCTTAGGGCAGAAATTTCCATTGTGCCTCAGAAGCTGAGGGTAACTTGCACCTTGGTTCTCTTACATGTTTGTCATTCAGCTGTTTTATTTACACTAGCCAACTCTACCCCAGCCTTGAGCTGAGTTATAAACATCCTCATACCATACACAGTTGCACTGGTTTAATTAAATCAGTTTAAAATCATACTGTCACCTAACCTGGCATAGAGAACTTGCTTCATTTTCATTCACGTTTGGCTGCAAAATGACCTGGAAAGGGAGTGAATGCAAATTTAAGGCCTTTCCGTACAACCAGAGTGGTGTAAAGATACCTTAGTGTAAATGTGAGGAACCACTGACTTCAGTGAAGTTACTCCTGATTTACACCCTTGTGAGAGATGAATTAGGACCTTGGTGGTATTTGCTGCTGCTGGACATCCACAAGGAGCACTGAGATGGTGAATTCCCTACCACCCCCAGTCAGAACCCATCCTACTACTGAAGTCTTCCAATAGCAGGGCATGTTCCTCTGCGGAGCTAAGGACAGTTTCTGCCTGACCACGTTGCTCTCTAACAAGTCAGCAAGTAGCCAGATGGGCCATTGCCACTTCTATAGCCATATAAACCTGAGCATGCCTGACCCAGGGGAGTTGTCTAAGGAGACTCAATAAAATAGAAAACCTTGGGAAAAAAAACACATTAAAGAGTCCATGTACATACACACTCTGAAAGCAGATGTAACCAGAGAAGGCGCTGTCTCTCTCTCTCTTACACACATACACACACACATGCACGGGAAGGGCCTCTCTTGCTCCTGGCGAATTAGAATTTGCTCCCTAGATAGTGTTTCAGAGTTTTGTGGGTTTTCAGGACAATCTGCTTCTAATGGAGAGTTTCCCAAAGATATTAAGGGCTTGGAAGAATGTGGTAAAAAGGCAGCAGCTTTTATTCTCTGACTCTGGAATGTGCATCTCCTCTCCAGTAACTGTTTAGGGGGGGAAAATGTTTCTCTACAAAATCTATAAAAAGAAGAACAGAGCCTGGTTCCCTGCTGGTGCAGTGAAAGCTGTGAGCTGAATTACAGCTCCTTCTCCTATGCTAATCCAAACCATCCTCCTCCAAGGGCCAGACTTCAAGCTGATGTAAATCAGCTCATCTCCCTTGGCATACCTGTAACCCTGCTAATTTGCACTAGTTGAGGATATGACTCAGAGGTCTCACCTTGACCTAGGACATGTTCCTTACAGTGGGAGGTCTTGGGGGCACGAGATATCAGAGGAAAGGAACCGCTGTCCCATATTAAATTTATACAGAGTCTGCGGTGAGTTTGGGATTTTTGCTAAGCCCCAGGGCCACCTTTAAAGGCAGAGAGAAACCAGAGTTGACATAGAGATTAGTGTATGCATGTGTGTGGGAAGGAGGTGAGCAGGGCTGGGTTCCAAGCTACAGCAGCTGTGAGAACACAAATTAAATTGTAAAGAAGATAGCCTCAACTTGGATCCACACAGCACTCTGTGTCCTTACAGCCATGGGCGACTGGTGCCTCCTGAGTCTCAGGGGGCACCAGCAAGGCACTACCATGGGGAGGTCCCCCAGCAGCCAGCTGGCAACCAAGGGGAAGGGGGTCCCCCAGCAGCCGGTCGCTCAGCACTCCAGCAGAAGTGCCAGCGGAGCCAATTTTAGGGGGGACACTAGTGCTCTCCATGCCCCCCTACCAGCCGGAGCACTCACTGGCCACGGGGGGGCATCAGCACTCTCAAGGGGGCACAGGCCCCCACTATGCATCATCTATGCCTACAGCCCTCCATGCAGGACCAAACAACATTAACCCTGGGTCTGGAAAGAAAAGCATGAAGCCTCCCATACCACCGGACTAGAATGACTGATCAATTCCAGTAAAGATCAGTAAAGCACAGTAAAGATCAGGGCCCCATTATGCCAGGGACCATAGAAAGGTATATAGCACAAGAAAGCCCTTGCCTATAGGAGTTTTCAGTCCAAAGAGGCAAAGGATGGGAGGGGAAGCAGAGGCACATCACTTGTCCAAGGTTGGAGATCCCATGGCAGAGACCCACCTCAGTTCCCTGATTTGCCAAGAGGGAAGGGCTAATACACTGCCTGCATAGGAAGCTGGGAGAGAAAGACAGGAAAGGCACAGATGGACTGGAAGAGGGAACAAGGAGGAGGAAGAGATGTGGCCAAAACAAATGTAACCTAGGCACAAATTAGCAGCAGCTCCATGTGTTACATCAGCCCTGCAGAAGAGAAGGTGCCTCTCCCTCCAGCTCTGGCCTGGTATATGACTCTGCCCAAGAAAATTCACCAGCCTTGGGTCCAAAACTCCTTCCCTGCTCCTTCTTCCAGAGGCTAAGATGAAGGTTAGTGATATTTTAGCCTCTTATCTGAAAATGAAGCCTTGCCCCCTGGCAAATGGGCAAGTGGCATATTGCAAGGCTGCAATCATAATATTTATTGGCAGTAATAAAATCTCCATTCACAGGCTCAAGGGAGCAAATGTGCAGCAGCCCAGACTTCCGAGACACGGGTTGGGGGTGGGGCGAAATAAAATCCGCATTGGGGATGTTCTGTCATGCAAACTGGTTTCGGGGGGAGACATCCACTGGGGCAAAAACTCCCTTCAGTCCTTGGCTTTTATTATTTGCTTAACTGTTTTTGTTTAAACCAGTTTACTGTCTATATAAAGATGCCAGAGCAGACACAAGAGTCTTTCCCCCCCATCCCTCCCCTCCCCCTTTTTATTTTACAGCCTTTCATGTTGCAGCACAACCCAACTATTGTGTGTGAAGCAGACCCATAGGATCTGGGGTCCTTTTTATGCCATAGACCAGCTGCTCTCAGAGGCATAAAGACAACTCAAGTGTGGAGCACTCAATCTCTGTCTCTTCCTACTTAAAAGCCCATCCATGCAGGAAACATCCCGGACGTTCAGGCTGTAACCAAGGATGATGGAGGGGGGAGGAATTTCCATTACCCTCCCTCCTTCCCCTCCCAGCCCCACTCACCAGCAACCCCACTGCAAGTGAGAAGGTCAACACTGCAGGGTGTCTTGAAAGAATGACAGAGCTGAGGGGTCAGGAAAGTCAATGTTAAACGAGCGCTCCTATCCATGGCAGCTTAAAAAGCAAAGGAAAGAGGCTCTCTAGCTTCCTGTCCCCTTTCTCTCAGCCATGGCTGCTGGGATCATGCTATATATTAATCACAATACATTGTCCACAAGGGACTGTACCAACAGGTTCTACCCTATCTCTATGAACAGCCAAAATAACTCACTAATCTGTTAGCCCCTCTGCTAACCAGGGCTCTGCTGAGGATGGCAGAGATCTGCAGTTGGCGGCTGGGTTGTTCAGGTTGGGACCATCACCTGATTTCAAGTGATGATGGTCCATAGAGAAGGAGGGTCCATGACAGAGCCAGGCCCCAAAGCAAGACATTGTTGCTGTGACGGGTGAATGCTCAAAGGTCCCAGTGGACCATCCAGTAATGAGCAGTCCCCCTGAAGTGCTGCAGGCTGGGAATCTGGGCAGTCTCAGCGCTTCCTGCCCTGTGGTCCAGTCAAAAATACTTTGCCCTTTCAAAGAGTTTATAAAAACACTAATTCAAGCCCTCAGCTTCTCTGACTCCCTATCGCATGCTCTAACCACTAGGCCATATCTCAAAGAACTGGGCCAACTGTGGTTTTTCTGCTGGAGCCTAGAAACAGAAATAAAAACAAAATCTGCCGTGTTTCTCTCATCCTGCACTTATTTTTTTTTTGAGCTCAGGGTGAAAATGGTTTAGCAGAGAGCATAAGCTGAATGTGTTAGCTTTTCCCTAAGTCACTGGAGGCCAACCTTTCTGCCAGGAGTGCCACAAATTAAATCCTGCACCTCGTTGGCAACACATAGGGGCTGCACGTGGGTGCACGTGCACCCCCTGAGATTGGTAATGCACCTCCTGAGAGAAGCACTGCCAATGCTGCCAGTGGTGCCTGCGGGCAGTTGCCACTCGCCACCCACCCCTCACTGCCAGCACCGCCGATTGCCATTGGCCACCGCTGCCACTGCCGGTGGCGTCTGCGGGTGGTTGCCGACCACCAGTTGGCACTTGCCACCCCCACCGCTGCAGCTGCCCACAGGAGCTCCCTGCCGCCATGCCCCCACCACATGTGGGCAGTTGCCGTGCCCCCCCAGCCTCCAGGAGCAAGCGTCATTCATGCCGCACCCCCCTGAGTGCCACTCTGATCCCCTTCCCCTGCCTGATCCACCACTTCCTTTTCTGCTCCCTGACTTGTGTGCCCTGCCCAATCTGATGGTCTGCTCTTTGGCCCCTGCCCCATCTGCCACTGAGTTGCCTGCCTGCTCCCTGATCTGCCATGCACCACACACAGAGCTTGCCTGTGACACTCGGCAACCAGGTGCTGCGTGTTTGGAAAAGGTGGGCCTTGTGGAGAAGTCTAAATAGGAGCTGAAATCTTCTGAGAAGTGTAAGCACTGAGCATCAAAAACCTCACTCTGTTAGCATGGTTTTTAGAAGCATTGTAGGTCTACAATATAGTCATCATCTCCACTCTCCTCTATGGATGTGACATGGGGGTGATTGACTGTTGGCATCTGAAGAGCCTGGAGAGGTATAACCAAAAATGCCTCAGGAAAATCCTCCACATCAAATGGGAAGATCAGCACACAGATGCCAGCATCCTTGTTGAAGTCAGTGTTTCCAACATGGAGTCAGTGATCCTCAAGCACCAACTTTACTGGACTGGACACTGTGTGCGGACATCTGACTTTTGACTCCCAAAACAAGTGGTCTACTCACAGCTTAGCTGCAGCCTGATATCTCATAGTAGCAAGAGATACTAAAAAAACACAGTAAAGGCATACCTCAAGAAAATGGATGCTGATGTCAAGAGCTAAGAGGAGTGGGCTACTAACCAACCCCAATGGTACCACAGCTGCAACCAAACTTTGAGGTAGAGCATTTTGCCCTCTAAGCACAGAAAAGAGAGTGGGAGAAGGGAAAGGAGGGAAATCCCAAACTATAGCTTACTCTCCCCTGGGGAAAGACCTGCAACTTCTGCAGACAGATCTGTAGCTCAAAGATTGGGCTCTTAAGTCACCTCAAGACCCATCAATGAGCCATCGTAGAGATCATCCTCAAATCAAGTGACTGCCACCGATGATGGCAGGTTTTAGGAGGGCTGAGCACCCACTGTGGCAGAAGACATTAATAGGGGTTATGGGTGCTCAGCATCTCTGGGAAAATTAGATTGCCAGTGACTTAATCAAGGAAACACAAGGAAATCTGTGAAGAAAGGCCACAGAGTTTTGCTATTTATAGTCTCTCGCAATGCCAGAATTAGGGGACATGGAAGGGAACAAGTAGGAAGCAGGTTTAAACTAACAAAGGGAAGCTGTTTTTCACACACTATGCAACTAACTTGTGGAATTCCTTGCCACAAGCTGTTGTAGAGTCTGACAGTATAACCAATTCCAAAAAAGGGTTAGCCAAATTTATGCAGGATAAGTCCATCGGTGGTATTAACTACTTATGGGTGCAAGCCCCAAATTAAGGCTTCTCAGACCTCTAAATACTGGAAGGTGTAGGTGGAGAGAGGCAGGGGATAGATCAGTCTGGATAGGTCTTTCACAAATGATCTTCTCCTTAGCATCTACTCTGTGCCACTGGGCTAGAAGACCACACTATGGTCTGACTCAGTAGGACATTGCCTATGTCCTTATGACCACAGCCAAGTCAGGATTTGAACTCAGCTCATAGTCCAGTCCCTGAGCCACAAAGCCAGCTTTCATCAGAGTCAATAGACTGGAAAGCAACAGGGTGCAAAGTGACCAGGCAGAGCTTTCAATTTATTCCTTAAGCTATATGCACCGGTTCTCTGCTGCTGCTAGTTTGATTAGCAAGCCAAACCACACTGAAATTCATGCAGGATCCCTTCTTCACCCAACCAAGGAGGGAGCAAAGATATGTTCCACAGGAATGCTCCATCCCAAAGGAACACAAGAGGTAGAAGTGTGTTAATGAACATCAGCCCCCATCCTGCAATCTATCACCATATGAACTTAGGCTCGTGCCAGCACAGATGAAAGGTTACAGCCTGTACTGGGTCACTGGAGGCGCATAAAGAGAAATGAGCATGAAAACAGAAAAACATGGGAAATCCCCAGCGGGAAGGAGACAACAATGTTCCTAGCCTGGAAAAGGAGAGAGGTTCATTCCCCTTTCTGCAGATACTGCACAAATACTTTCCTGGTGCTAAACACTTCCAGGCGGCAACGTCCAAACCCCACCTATGCCAGAGGGCTCTTGACACCTGAAACAATGCAGATACTTTCGAGAACATGCTGCCATCGTGTTCCTCTTTATCTACCAGCCCAAGAAGAACTGGGAGGGCAGAAGGGAAAAAATTAGAATTCTCTCCTAATTCATAGGAAAATCTATCCGGGAGTGTTTAGATCTGATTGTGTCTGTGGCTCTTTTGTGCTATTTTCTATAAATGTTCCAGACCTCCATCTTGATTGCATTAGGGAATTCTTAATGCTATATTCCCCAATGTAAAGCAGGCAGAGCAGCCTCTTGGGGAACTTGACCAGTATGGGGTTGGCATGTGACTGACATGTCCATTCCTATGTCAGCCCCTCTCTCAGGTACCCATGTCCAAGAGGAGTGTCTGGAGGTGGGAATGAAATGGGAAGGGGCAAATGGGGCATTCTGGGCCCCAGCACAGAATCTGGGCCTTCTTGGGACATTCTGGGCCAGCACCAGCACCGCAACTAAACGAGACCTGGGTGTCGTGATAAACCACAGATGAACATGAGCCACCAATGTGGTGCCGGAGCTGGCAGAGCAAATCAAACACCAGCATGCATCTACTGAGGCATCTCAACCAAGACTAAGGGTGTCGTCCTCCCACTCTACTCAGCCGTGGTGAGACTGCAGCTGGAGTACCACATTCAGTTCTGGGCCCCCCACTTCAGGAAGGATGTGGAGAAGCTCAAGAGAGTCCAAAGGAGGGCAACACACATGATTAGAGGTCTAGAGAGCAGGTCATATAAGGAGAGGCTGAAAGACTTGGGACTGTTCAGCCTGGAGAAGACAAGACTCAGAGGGGACTTGGTGGCAGCCTATAAATATATTAGGAGCATACATCAGGGCCTGGGGGAGCATCTATTCACCAAGGCACCCCAGGGGAAGACAAGAAAAAATGGGCACAAACTGATCAAAGATCAATTCAGACTGGACATAAGGAAAAACTTCTTTATGAGTTGAGTGCCGAGGGTCTGGAACAGGCTCCCCCCAGAGGTGGTACAGTCACCCACCCTGGCTATCTTCAAAAAGTGTCTTAAAACCCACCTTGCTGGGGTCATCTAACCTTAGAAGTCTTTCCTTCCCAAGGGCAGGGGGGCTGGATCTGATTATCTTGTAAGGTCCCTTCCAGCCCCTAACTTCTATGAAACAATTTTGGGGTGTTTAACATTCTGCCCTGCATTGTTAAACTCCCTCTCTCAGGACTAGTATGTTCTACATCCTCCTTCCTTCACAGACCTGGAAAAACACTTTATGTGAAAGATTGGCCTTCGGGAAGGGGGAGAGCAGAGGTCTTGCAATCAGTCAACTTAGCTGGCAGAGACCTGCAAGGTCCAATTGAATTAAATTGTTTAAGGGCCTACCCCATAGCCCAGGGGGAGGAAGAGAAGACTGAATGGCAGGAACAGGAGGCCCGGGAGTAGGCAGAGGAGTCTGCATAAAGGTGTTTAAAGAACCAGCGGGGATTTGGGGGATGAGGGCATCTCATGGAAAGCACAACCAAGCCCAGTGCAGACACAAGGTGTTTGGGGGCAGGTTTTTACACTCTTCCTGGGTTCCTCTGTGACAAAGATTTGAGGGCTGCGGGAATCGAATGGACCCAGATAAGAGCAAGCTCAGAGGGTTCCATTCTCATGGGCAGGATGAAAAGAATATGCCAAGAACTTAAATCACTATCAAAAGCCAGGAAGAAATAGCCAGCGATGCTGATTGTGGGGGGAAGAGTCAAGATGGAAGGGAAGAGGGGAGGAGGCTGGAGTTGCATTCCCCCAGAGCTTGAAGGTGTTTGGGTCTGGGATTTTGATTAGACCAGAGAGTTGGGGTCAGAGACTAAAAAAATGTGCTGAACCCCTGGGGCACAGCACAGCCACTTCTCACTCTTTTCCCCCCAGTGTGCAGGACAAAACTGCATGGAGGATTTCAGAAGTACAGAAACTGAGGAATTACTTATACCCCAAACACATAAAGTGGACAAACCCAAGAAGGCTCAGAGTCTGGGTTCAGTTTAGTCTAATACCTTGCACTCAGCTGCACCTCCAAACTCTTTGAACCACTTGGGTCTATGAAATCAGGTGCAGAATTTCAGGATAACAAGCAAGAATGCTAATACTGTAGTGTCCTGTGTGGGATGGTGTAGTGGGGTCCCTACCCCACTACTGAGAGGAGGAGGGCACCCAGAGCCTGCTAGCCAGCCTAACTGCTTGAATAGACTTAATGGCACAAAGAGATCTTAAATAAGGTGTCTGCCTGCCTCAGGTGTAGGCAATGATTGGCAGGCCTGGTGCAGAAGTAAAGGGTTAAGCGACCCAGAGAGAAGCACAAAAGCTTAGGGCTTGGCCCAGAAGGAGCAGTCCGGTTGTAGGAACTGTAAAAGACAGAGCTCTGGGGAGAAAGGGCTTTGGGCTACAGAAGTGTGGCAGAGACCCTGCACCCTGAGCAACACAAGATAAATGTCTTGAACTTTTCATGTTAGTGCTACTGTGGGGTAAGATTAACTCTGATGGGAGCTTGTGTTTTGGGAGCAGATGCTCATGCTTTTGATTTTCATTTACATGAGAGGAGTGGAGTAGCTGTAAGAGGCACCCAGCTCAGAGTACTCCTGGGGCCTGAAACCCTTGGGTGCTGAGTATGGGCAGCAATCCAGATCTGTCCAGAGGGAAGACCATGGTATGTCAGAGGACTAGATATCTGACAGGAAAGATGAGGGGGAATGTAACTCCTGTGTCTGCAAGATGGATGCTTAAGGGCTGAGTAGCCCAGAGTCTGCAAGGGGCTAAAGCTGAAGCCTGAGAACTTAAGGTCCTGGTGGGGTAGACTCAGCCAAACTTACAGTGAGCCAGGCCAGGAAAGGCCTGGGTTCAGGCCAGGATTTGCCCCGAAACCCACATCCATCTCCTGGGGCAGCCTCCCTATGAAACTATAACATCAGGTTGTGACAGGCAAGGTAAGCATGTGAAGGAAGGACCTAGAGAGCCTGGAAGCACAGGCAAGGAGGCCAGAGCCTGGCAGCAAGCTAAGTTGGGAACTTTGTCATGCCAACACTGAACATTTTGGTTACAAGTGGAAGTATGCCAGGAGGAGATTTCTCAAGGCTTCTGTTTCCTTTTTGGAATAGAATAGGGCCCAGATTCACCAAAATGTCAAGATATTCCAAATTGGCTCTTCTCCACCTCTGCTCCTCCTTTTCTCATGAGATGCTTTCTGCCCTTTCATCCCCATATGGGCCCTCATCTCTTTCTCCCCCTCTTGAGACCCTGACATCCTCTACAGGTGAACAGCCTAAGTTCCCACCCCAGAAGCAGCACACCTGTACCATGCACTACTAATCCCTGCTCTGTCTTGAATTCTGTATTTCAGGCTAGGGCTCCTCTGCCTCAAAGGCTCAGAGGAACTCCAGGATTAACTCATATCCGCTCCAGATGGACCCCTGATATTCTGAGGCAGGAGTAGGAGGACTGGGGAGTAAATTAGGGAAGGTAACCAGGTGTCTTCTTCTGATTTTTCTGAAAGGAACTACCAATTCAGATTAGAATTTGGGCTGGGACTCAATTGTAGTATTCTGACCAGTTTGTCCTCTCCTCTAGGATCTTTGCAATTTTATTCTTAAGTGCCTCCCACTAAAAACAAGCTACAAATCCAGGAAGTATGCGACTAGCATGAAGCATCAGAACAGAGCTGCTAGCAACCATCTGCATCACTGCTTATGTAGAACTCCCCCTTCCCCATCCTTGCTGGTTTTCCAGCCACATAATCAGGGATCCTGGTTTTCTTGGATTAAAAAAAAAAAGAAAAAGAAATAATCCCCAATTTTCAAATGTATAGCAATATATTAGTGGTATTTCATTTTAATCATGGAAAAAATGTAAAAACTTTTTTTAAACCAGCCCTGTGCACTGGATGTGGCATGGAGGGCCAGTCTGCAGGCTTGATCCAGCCTGAAGACTGGCCCTGTGCCCTTCATCCAGCCCACAGGGCCACATGAGTTTGACATCCCTGGCCTAGAAAGTCAAAGGCAGCTGGATGTGGTGCTGATCACATCATTCCCTGGCATGCTTCTGGATATAGAAATTGGTATGCCTTCATCATGCTAGTCTGGTGGGTCATATAGCTTAAGGGAACCCTTGTCTTTGAGTGATGTTAGCAATAGTGTCTGCATCACCCTACCACAGTACTTCATGATGCCCCAGTCAATGCAGAGCAGGAGAGTTGTTACCTGCTACACAAACTAAGCTGTTTTTCCCTTCGGATCACATCAATCATGTTTCAATTTTGTTAGCTAGTGAATTTTAGCTATGGCAGGGAAATCAAATGCCCCACAGGGCCTGATATGTGGCGCTTTTATTTTTTACCCTACGTTGCTAGTTCAGTTCTGACCTTGGTTTTGTGAAATGACTCTAAGCCCTTGCCCTTTAGTGTGGAATGAACTGGGCTCTTCATTCTGTCTTAAACATACTGTTTGTCCTATCCCTCGACCTACCTTCATGAAAAACATTTGACATTGTCCTTCATTTAGTGCTGCCTGGGACTGTAATCCCCCTGCCTCCACACACACACACACACACACACACACACACACACACACACACACACACACACACACGGCTGTCTCAGGGGGGTGCAGTGGTGCAGTTGCAGCCCCCTTTGATTCCTGGTCCACCCAAGCCTTAAAGCCACCTCTCTGGCAATAGCAGCAGTATTTCTATTCAGGGAGCTCTGAGGGAATCAATTGAGTTTCTGTCTTATTATAATCTACCCAATCCCTTCTAAATTCTGTTTCACATGTGTTAACAATCTCTTCTCCTTTTTAACGGTATTGATGTTCCACTAATTAAGCTATCCTTTCTTTTGCTATTCTGCTGTCTGTTAGCTCCTCCTAGTAATGTAGCTTGTATTTCATAGCCCTAAAGACTCTTTTAAATTCCAGCTAAAAATATTAACCCAGGTGTGGAAATAACTTTCAGCGAAGCATTGGATGCACTGCCAAGATGCTCAGGAAGGCTAGATTTTGTTTTATGAATCAAAAAAGAGATGTTCATTGAGTTCTAACGACTACAGGACTAATGAAATAACATAGTTTGATTTATGATTACTTTCTTGCCTACTTTATGTTTGTATACATAATACATGATATAGCAAGTTAATTCACAGTGCAATACAATGATACTTGTTTTTTGCTTCAGTATTAAACTAAATAATATACCCCTAGGCCCCTAGCATATTAATAAAGCTTCTAGTTTATTATTAACTGGAAAAGTATGTGTTGTGCTATATGGGATGAGGTGCCACTCCATCTGCACCCCCCTCTTTCAAAATCCTAGATCTGCCCATAGTCACCAGTTCAAATGGAATTCTGTGGCTCTGCTTTTAGATCACATCCTAACCCAAAGAGGCTGTAACTTTTCTCTTCTGATCCCAACACAGCCAGGTCATTTTGTAGATGAATTTGGCCCAGCCTGGCAGAAACCTTGGCCATACAGTTGATCTCCTCAGCTGTGAGATGGAAGGAATCTCATAGCCAGGTGGTACCATGAGCTTCCCATCCTTTCAATGGAGAGAGGTGCAAAAGAGCATGAGGGCAGTTTGAAAGCAATTAGATGCCCCCTGAACACAAACTAAGGTCCAAGCCTTGACTCCACCAGCCAATCTCTAGATCTCATGCACTACTGAGCCCCAGGCCTACACTTTACTGCCAGCACAACACAGCCCACTTCATTGATCTATAGTCAAAGCACATGTGCCTGATCTTCACATTGACCTTGCAACCCTCTGTGTACTTTGACCTTTCCTTTCCTTGCATGTGAATATTATATAGTTTCAAGGGCTGTGAAAAGAAGGTTGGGGTGGAATCTCTGACTTCATCCAAGAATCCCAAAGGAAAACAGTTAATCGGCTGAATCTAGTTCATATGATGAGACCTGCTAGCCATGCTGACCTTTCTAATCCTAGAGAGAGCCAGAGAGACCAGAGCATCTCCCCTCCCTGGTTTGCCCTCCAGGTCCAAACAAGGGAAGCAGAGTAAGGTCTCATCTGCTCATTTCCCTCTTCCTGTTCCTGGCTGATGCACCCCAGTGGCAACTGTCCACACTCTACTGGGCTTGGCAGCAGTTACCTGAAGAGGAGCTCTACCCCTTGATTAAAAGAGCCCTTTACATGAAGCAAGTGCAGACAGGTTAGGGTTTCAAAACTGCTGTTGTTCTAAGCTTTGCAAGGGAAGCAAAATTTTGCCCAGCCCAAATTTTGTAGCTGTCCAGATAGTGATCTGGGCTGTATTGCACTATAAGTGCCAGCAGCTAATGAGTATTTTCCTTTCCCAGCACTCCTCAAAGCCCTGCTCCAGGATTAAATTAACTCAGCATCACAACACTGCTGGGAGCCAGGGAGGGGAATTGTTACATGGGTGGAAACAGAGCAAACAGGGCAGAGATGAGAATAAAATCCAGGAGTTGTGACTCCTGGTTTCTGGTTCTAGACAACATTGGCCCTCTCCTAGAGTGAGAAGCAGAACTAAGCAGCCCAGACAGGCAGTCCCCTGCTCTAATACTTAAGATCATACTCCTTTCTTTGTTTTTGGAGGGGAATATGAGACCTTCAGTATTGGAGTTGAAGACCCCTTCTTTTAGAAGCAGTTAGGCAAATCTAACTCTCATGCACAGCTTTTCTTCAGTAGATCCTAAAGTGTCCGAAAGGAGATCAATATAATTATCTCATCTTCTACATGGAGAAACTGAGGCATGGCGAGGCAAAATGACTTGCCCAATGCCAGTGAAAGAGAAGCAAATGGAACCCAGGTGTCCTGAATCCCAACATAATGTTCTAATGACAAATGAAAAATTGCAAGGAGAATCAGAGGAAAAATTACTTTTGAAAATGACACCGAAAATGGGGCCCTTTCAAACCCTTGTAACATCAAAACAATTTGACCCTTTTTTAGATTTGTCACAAAATTGGTTTCTTGTTTCTCACTCAACTGTAGGTAGAACTAATCCTTTGGCTGATCAGAAAACTCTTCCCCTCCCACCCCTTTAATATCCCTCCTGCACCAACCTTCCTCTCTGGCTGCTTCCCCTGCAAATTGATCCCATGCTGCTTGTAAAGGCTGTCCCAGTCCCTAAGATTGCAATATAAAGAAGTTAGGGTTTTGAAAATGGATGGATCTAATTCAGCCTTCAGAAAGGCCCCAGTGCAGTCTGAGAAGCACGTGGAAATGTCCTGGCTGACTTCTTCTCCAAAGGCAGGAACCCCTGATGCAACCCAGCTCCCCATCCCTCCCTTCCTCATTAGCTCTGCCATTAGTGTAGCAGATTGTTCAATTAGCAACAGTTTGAAAACTGAGCTGCCTCCCTAATGCAGAGCCCCCTGAGGAAAGAGCCTGCCATGGGCTGGTCTGAGCACACTTGCAATAAATCCAGTTTCGGGGCTGGCAGCCGGCTCTAGCTTCCGGGGGGTGGTGGCTCATGATGATGTTCCTTTGCTGCCAGTTGCGGTGTGATGTAATAGGATGGTTTTTGATGGGTAACATTTATGTATGTGACTTGGTATTCGTCCCTGTGGCAGGGCACTGTCTGTGCCTGCCACTCTAAGGGCCTGAGGCAGCAGCCCGCAGGTGCCTGATGAGGGCAGCTGTTTTAGATTTCAGGGCTGCCCGTATAAACAGGGCGTTTCTCTGCCTGGGAGGACAGGCAACAACATGGCAACAACATCGCCTGGCTGGAGGGCTGCTGGTATCATCTGGAGGGAAGGGAGGAGCTGTAGGGGATGGTCAGGAGGCTCCTGGTCCTGGGCATGACCTAAAACTGCACCCTGCCGGGAGTGGGTGGCCTGGTGGGGCTCCCAGTAGCGCAGGAGCCCCCAGGAAATGCCAGGCCAGTTACTACCCTGGTGAAAGGTGGGTAGGGGTGCCTTAATCCCTAGCCCCACAACTGGGTGGGTTACCCCTTTTTGTAGGATCTGGAAGGTGGACCCCAGTATGAGAGAGTGGGGCCATAGACTCGCACCTGTCTAGACATCCTCCAACTGGTCCATGCTGGGGCCAGGACCGGACGAGTCAAAGGGCCAGAGGCCCACCATGAGGGACACCCAGAGCTGAGGGCCTGCGGTTCGGACTGGCCTGGAGTTGAGGCCAGGGCTGGTAGCCAAAGGTCCTGGGAGGGACCATACCTGAAGGGAAAGCAGTTCAGGGAGCGATGCTGCCTGGGATGAAGGTGGAATAGGCTGCCTGAATGGAGGGATCCAGGTGGGGTTCAGTTAGTAGGATTCTGGGGCCCAGTGTGGGGGCTGGTGATATTGATAACATCTGGATGCCATCTGTGAGGCTTGGGCTGCGGTGTAGGGGAGGAACGGAGCCGCAGATAGTGTCCCCTGGCATAGGGGCAGGAAAAAGGCAGCCTCCTGCTTAATTGACATCTATTAATTAATTACCAACTAGGCATGACTGGTGAGAAGGCAGGCAGTTAGCCCAGAAACAGGTGGGCGGGCCACTAGGAAGTCAGCCCCGAGCAGGCCCCCTGTTACAGTCCCTATTCGGGGAAATATGTAAGAGCTCCTCTATGAATCCTTCACTTCAAAAAATGGTCAAACCACCTTTTCTATGGTGGATCCAGAAATCCATTCAGCTTCTTGCCCACCTTGCTGTCCAGTGCTGCCCACAATCCAACCCAGAGAAGGCAGGGGGCTTTGGGATCCATCCAGCTTCTTCTCCCCTTCTGGGGAGTTACCGACTCGGAGTACCATTTTAGATGAACCCAATATACAGACTTCTCTCCCAGGTGATGATGGACCTGGGACAGGCTAAAAAGTTCAGCTCGGAAGCTCTTTCTTTTGCCAGAGATTAATTGTGCTTCGGTGTATATCCATGCATATCCTCTCAGTACCTGCACATAGAGATCCCTCCAGAGAGAAACTCTTCTCTTCCTTTTGAGCTTGAGGTCTGTTGTAGATGAGCCTACCAAACTCTTTTCCCTGGGAATTTTTACCTGCTCATAGCTTATTGTTCGTGGCAGATGAAAGTAGAGTCCTCTATGCCAATCAGGCTTTGCTGTGCTAGGAGTTGTACAAATGCATTAAAAGACAGTTCCTGAGCCAGATGTTGGGGGGGGTCACATTAAGGGAGGATGACTTGTCCCAAAGCAGAACAGTAGCAGAGGTGGGAAGAGAACACGGGTCTCTCGGTTCTCAGTCCACGGCCCTCCCTGGAATCCTCCACCCCCACCTTTTTTCCCCCCAAACCAGTGGGCCAGGCTCTCTTAGTATAACCCACTCGCCTCCCTGAGTCCATGTTTACACCATCAGGATTAACAAAATAATCTACACACATCCTGGCCTCGTGCACCCTGGCATTCACAGCAGAGAATGCTCCAGGGTGCTGCCCCATGAAGCTGACCTGTTTCAATACCCTTGTATAAATTCAGGATGGCTACATCCCTGCTCAGTCCCCAAAATGCATGTTGGGCAGGTCAGAAAAGCCCCACCCTGAGGTTTATTTATCTGTTGAAGGGACTCCAGGTCTGGCTCTAATAAACTTCAAAGTCTTCGTCATGCCCAGCCATTAACTCAACTGTTTTTTCATCTTTGTTTCAGCCGTGGCTCATTTATTTCTGATTATTACTGCTGATGCTTTTCCTAAGCGGGTGCTGAAAGGCTTTGTCTGGGAGGAACACCCCCCTCCCTTCTTGGCTGCTCTCACCTCCTCGCTATTCATGAAAGGGCTTGGGGCACAAACTCTGTGTCTCCTGGAAAAGAATTCATAACAGAGACTTGGCCCAGAGCGTAATCCACCTACATCAGAGAGCAGCCAAAACAAGGGTCTTCAGCCTGAGCCTGACCCAGCCAATTATATGCAGACATAGTGGCTGAGATTCCAGGCTATACCAAGGGGCAGCCCCGGGGAGACAGAAAATGGGGTCATCGGGATTCTGGGTTTGTCCACTGCCTCTGTTCCCAGGGCTGGGACAGCCTCCAGCATTAGCTGAGCCAGCCAGGAGGCCAGGAACTGCTCTGTCTCTGAAGGTTGCTGCATAGTTTGGATCCACGCAGAATTCACCACTTTGCAATCCTGCCCACTCCACCCGATTCTATCCCCAGCATGTGCTCTTTGGTGGGTCTATCATGCAAGTCAAAATAATGCCTGTGCTGGGGGGGGAGTGTGTCTTCCCAGTCCCTTGTGCTCCATGTATGACTGCTCTAGCGGAAGGACAGAGGTTGAATCTCTAGCGGAAGGATGGAGCATTTTACCTTCTCTGTGCCATATGCTTCACCGTGAAATTTCTAAGGTCACATCCATCTCAGTGGTGCTGATGTCCCACATGAGAGTCCCTGTGCAGGACCCCAGAGACACCACAGTCAATGATTCAGGGCAGTGTCAGTCTCGAAAGGAGAGCTCCAGACCCTCCCACAGTGACTCTTGGCTTTGACTCCTGAGTCTCTGCTGAATGGAGCCGGAATTCAAGTCCCTGCTGTTGCTGACCTTGAAGTCAAGGTTCCCTAGAGAGAGACGGTAGCAGGAGGTAAGAGCAGAAAGAATATTGGCCAGTGGCAGTAATTTGCTCAGGCTCAATTACTCCTCACACAAGGAGAAATTGTTTCAATGACGTTGGTTTGAGAGCTGTCGTCAGTGAAGACCCTTGCTTACAAGAGGCAAGAGATGAACTGCAGGCTAACCCTGCAAGCCAGTGAGAGGTAGGGGGATGGGGGCATTTGTTAAGGACAGCGGCAGGGCTCAGAAGGATGCCCTGTTCTGTTTGTAAGGATGGACCACAACAATTGGGAGTCTCGTGATTTCGCAGCATTCGGATGAAGTATCACCAGAAATTCCTGACTGGGAGGTAAAAAGAGAAACTGTCCTCCCCACTGGGAAGGCTGGTTTAGGAAACAGGACACTGAGCATTAGATTGTAACTTAAGATGTGGGTTCACTTCCTTCCTCAGCTATTGGCTTTCTGTGTTACCTCGGGCAAATCACTTAATCTGCTCTGTAGAATGAGGCTCTTTTTCCCTACCGTGCAGAGGTGTTGTATGAAGCTGAATTCTTGAAGGGCTATGCTGACAGCCATGTAAATTGTGTGCAAGTAATACATACTACTGGAACTAAAATACAAGGTGACATATCTAAAACGTGCTGATTTCACAGAAACGGGAGGGCTCACTTAATATTTGGTGAACAAAAGTCTTGCTGCTGCTGTTATCCAGAACCAGCACTTCCTGTTACTACGTCAGGAGTCACCAGATGTTACTCGCCCTTTCAAGTTCTCTTCCTTAGCATCCAAGCAAGTTTTTAGTCTTTGAAGAGCAGTGCATGTATCACTGTTGGTCTTGTACCGATTTCTGGGGGGGAGTCCAGCAAGCTGCAAAGGAGCTTGTTCTCAGCCCTTAACCTGCCTCACTAGTCAGTCCTTCAGACAGAGTTGCTTCCTGGGAACTGGGCACCATTGTGATTCCTGAAAAAGAGGTTTGCCCAAATGCTGTGTGCAACCATCTCTACTCAAAGCACATGTCCCAAAAATACCCAGGCTCCATGTCACTGAGCTCCATTTCATTGGGAAAGTGACCTACAGGGTTCCAACATCTATTCTTATTCAGTGCCAATATCTTATTAAATAGGATAACTTTTTGTTGGGGTCTGTACTCATGTCATCAAGTCATCGGCCCCAATAGACAAGGCAAGATGGGCACTGCCAGAGTTTTCCTTGAACAGAGTGCACTTTAATTTTTTTTTACTTGCTATGGTCAATTTTGCTGTAAGTGGTCTAAATGTGCCAACATTACTTAGGCACATTCAGGTGTTGCCAGGTTCCACTGGATTCCTGGTCAAAGGGTCAAATGCTTCTCTCCTCCCTTGCTTGCTCCGAGGGCCTTATGGCTAAGGGCAAGCAAAACTTGGCGGCATCCGAACCCCAAGCCTTCAGGCTTGGGCCTGCAAGTAGGATGCCCGCCAAAGGTTTTGGAAACATCTGAAGCCCCAGTATGGGTGGAGGATGTTTGACGGTAGTAGGGACACTTTTATGGTTCTGGACACTTGGATTTGGAGTTAGTTTTGGCTAATTTGGCTGCAGATACAAATTAAATTAGGAAAAAAAATGCTTGTCTCATGCTCACCAATGTCCAAATGGAATTTGGTTCTGTAGACGAGTACTCAGCAAAAAACCAGCATTTCCTGTGTGAAACTACTGGAGGAGTTAATGGAGTAGTGAAAAGAAACACACCTGTGCAGGCTTGAAAAGTACATTTATGGGTAGGATTACAAGCCAGGTTTTGATCATAGCTTGAGAAGAGTCTGGCTACTGTTTAAATACCACAACCAATGGCTGAACTCTTCACAGAACAATGCCCATTGGGCATGGATCTTTTCTGAGATTCAAGCCATCAAGTGTCATATTGGGGCTTGAGCTCCTTTGTGCCTCTGGCTGTAATTTAGGTGCCTAAAACAGTGGTTGGAAAAGCTTGCCCTTTTGTGCAAAATGGCACCACTGCAGTCAGCTACACACAACGTATCTCCTTTACTGGTGATAACAATAAACTGCTACTCCTGTTAACCATTCAAGACTTAGTGCAGTGATGGGAGATTAGGTCAGATTCTGCTATGTCATGTGCATCAGTTGAATTCTAATGGTAAAATCTTTGGGGGAGCTTTATCCAAACCACAGGTAGCAGCTAGGCCCCTGAAAGACCAGGCATCTTACTTCCTTTTATTTCTTAGAAAAATCTTTTTCTGTATTGCTGGAGGCAGACTCCTGGCCAGACTTGTAGCGCAGAGGGGAAAAGTGAGATGAAAATCACTTTACTTTGTCAATTGAGCAGATATTATTCAGAATTGGTGAAAAAGACAGTGAAGTGCTTACTCTCAGGATCCTTTATTTTGACTCTTCAAGATCACTTGGAGGCTGCAACTCTGAGCCTTGCTGAGTTAAAGATGACTTTGTGCAGCTCTGGAGTTGTCTTGGTGCTTGTATCTACAAATTAAACATTGTGTGTGTCAGTGGGGAATTTAGAGAATCAATTGGCAGACAATTAAAGTGCATTGAGATTTTTTGATTCATGCAGAAATAAGCAGCAGAAAGTTTTCATTTCAAAGATCCATTGATTGTTAACAGCACCAGTGCTCAGAAATTATGTAGCTGCATGAAATGCAAAAATAGAGCTATCCACGGGGAAATTTGTGGGGAACAATGGAAATGTGTATGGCAAAGAATTCCCATTTTCTCTTGGAAGCCTGAAGAGTTAATGGAAAATGGCTCCATCCCTGGCACTGAACTACTCTGCATTCAAGCCAAATCCTATTCCCTTTCAGGGTTAATTGCAAAAATCCCACTGACTTGAAAGGGAGCAGGCCATAAAGAAACATCGTAATAATTGTTTTTTATGGATGAGTACAGGCTACTAACATAATGAGAGAGCCTTGGTTATTAGGAACACAAACCTGAAACTCTACTTTTGGGGCTGATGTCTGCAAGGTGAGACAGGGTAGCTTTAAGCCACCTGTCAGCTTTCCTGCTTCTGGGCTACTGTAGAGGCCAAAATAGCCCACAGCATAACTTAAAGCAGCCCAATGGCAGCTCTAATTTGCAACAGCCTTCCCAGGCTGCCTTGTACATGGCACAAGGCATGATGTCCATAACAGCATGCACCTTTTGTAGTATCTGAATAAGGAATATGTCCTTGGCCCCTTATGGGCTGTCTGCCATCTCCATGTCTTGGGTGTTTCTGTGCCTCTGTTCTCATGGAATCTGAGCATTTTGCCATCTTAAATGGTCAATACCATACATTACAACACCCTGTAGGGTGGGACATTGTGATTATGTCCATTGTACAGATGGGGAACTGAGGCACAGAGGTTCAGTGACTTGTCCAATATCACAGAGAGAGGTTGTGACAGAAAAGGGAACTGAATCTGAGTCCCAAGCTCCTACTCATAAGCACTGGATTGTCTTCTGTATATCTCCATTTCAGTGGGATCTGGTGAACGACTACCCTGCATGTCTTTGAGCCCCTCCATGCTTTTCCTTTTAAGGGGTCTCAATGTAGGTACCTGGAAAACAATGCCCCTTCTTAGCTCTTCTGAAAACCTTGGCCTTGGTATAGCAGCGCTGTCACCAGAGAGAGGGAAAAGTCCAACTACACAGTGGAGAACATGGCATGGCTATGAAGAAATAGAAGCCAATGCCAGATGCTGAATAGAAACCTCTGTGAGCCCAGCAATCCACCAAGCACTGAGCAGGTCTTAGAGCTGCATGGTCTGAAAACCAGATGTTTGAAATCTCCCATCTGACTCTGCTGTACATCTCGGAGCTCTGCTTGTCATTAGAACGGCATGCCTAGTTATTTTTCTGCATTTACATTTTCTCTCTGCATCACTGAGCATCTGTCTATCTGGTTCCATTAGATGCTAAAGGGCTCATGTGATGTGAGGCCTATTTTTGCTTCCTATCATGTGCTGAACACCAAAAGCTATAAAGAAAAGTACTGGGGACTCCCTTCTCCCTTCCCATATGTTTGTCCAACATTATTTTTTCACCATCATACTTAAAGAAAACAACATATGAGCTGCTATTATGACCTGGCAAAAGCTGCGGAGACCTGCAAAGGTAACTGGAAAGAGCTGTTAGGAGAATCTCTCTGATTACTGAAAACAAAAGGTCTGGAACCACTTTAACAGCCTGAAAGGGGGAAGGGAACGGCAAGCCTGGCTTCTAGGCCAGGCTGATCAATGCCAGCTGCCCTCGGGCCATCAAACATGATGGCCTGAATCCCTGTAGCTCCTAACAACAATAACAACCCTCCTAGCTTGGTAACACCTTTCTGCTCTGCTTGCAGAAGCAGGGGAATAGAGCAGTGTAACCCGGGCAGTACTCCAAGAGGTACCCCCTCTCCAATTGAAGGGATCAAAGCAGGTGCACAAGCACTGTGGAGACTCTCCTCCCCCTATAGAGCAGAGCCAGACCACCAATGGGGCTTAACCATATACCTTTTAATGAGAACAGTACTGGGAACATAACAGGCATAATCAGGGGGTATAGGGGACACTACAATGCCCCAAGGGGACAGGATTCAACAAAGGTTAGACACTTGCAATCATTGACAAAAAACAGGGTTAACAAAATATAAAACACAAACAGCAGAACAAACAATACTGGCTGGTGAAATATAAAAGGCACAAAATACAAAATGTCAAATAACAAGGAATATAGGGCCTAGGTACCTGGAGTGGGGGGAAAGAGAGAAAACAGTGACCCCTTTCCACTGCAACAAGGATTTCTCACTGTTACTTCACTCACCCCAACTGGGACTTGAACTTGAATCTCCCACAGGGTAGGTAGAAACTCTACTACACAACCACCAGTGCTAGTATTGCTCCAAGCAGTCTTGACCTTCTAAGAAATCCGACCTCATGTTGAGCTGCCTGGGCTCTTATTGGAGGAGCTGGAAGCAGAGCTGTGAACCTCTCAGGTCACTGCTTAGATCTTTGCTGGAGCTGGGGAACCTCTCCTGCTGGCCGCACCTTCTCATAGGGGATCCTGGAGCCAAGCGGGGAGCCTCTCCTGCCGACCGCACACCGCGCTGCTGAGGGTCCAACTGCTGCCTGCAGGTCCCACTCCAGGTACTTCTGGGGCAACTGCTCCCACCCCACTGGCCCAGCTCTTTGAAGCTCCTTCCTTGTGGTTCCTCGCTGGTCTCTCTTGAGTCAGCCACGCTGCCCCTTTTATCCCCCTCAAGGTGACCCAAGGGGCCAATCGGGGGACACGGAGGGTGAGTCTCTGGGGCCTGATTGGTGAGGAAAGGGAATCCCAAGTCCTTCAATCATCTTTTGCCCTTTCAAAACCCCTGGGCTAAGTCACTGCCAGCTAGCCCGTCGCAGCAGTTAAGATCATTATGGTAAGCATCACTGAACATAGACATACACAGACATGGCTCTTTGGGTAAATGTAATATCTTTAAGTAAATCCAATATCTTTTATTTCAGATTTATCCAAAGAACCTTGTCTACCTATGTCCTTAGACCAACACAGCTACAACCGATACCCCTGAACATAAACATGCAGTTGATGGGACCGGATAATGGGGCTGCTTCTCGCTAAAGCCATGAAGATCTGGGTGAGGGTCTGTAGATATGCAATCAGCCCGTTTGTGGCTCTATAGAGGAAACAAGTCCCACCCTGGCTGCAGGAGTGTTCATTGGGGCAGATTCAACTTCCTTCTGGAGCAAGAATTAATTAAAGGTTGGAAAGGCAGGCATATAAGGGGCTGTGGGAGCCAGTGCAAGGGGCTTGGGGTAGGCTTCAGCAGCCCCAACTGGCACCTCTAATTCAATGAGCCTTGTAGGACTGCAGAAGCACACCTGCTCTTGTCACATCCTGTCTTCCTTGCCCAGAGCTTAGCCTGTGCTGGGGGGATTGGGAAGACCAGCAGTTCCAGATCTGTGTATAAAGGATCTGTGCAGGGGAAGCCTCTATATCCAAGTCCTATAGCCTCAAGGTGCCTGCCTTGCTGAAGATAAAGTGCAACAGGATAATGATGAACAAGGCCCAGTAGGCTCCTCCTGCCTCACCCAGGTTATTCTGGTGCCTTGCAGGACTGATGAAAGTCCAGAAGGGAATATTTCTGGAAACCTAGTTTGTTCTCTTTGAGGGGAGAGCAGTAAGAACAAAGCTGGCTCTCTCTGTGGGCACTGACATTTCAAACACAAAAGCTGATTGTGGCACCACCCACCTTGCACATTCGCAGACTGCAAGTCAGGTCCAGCCAAAAACCACCAGGAGAATGTAAGAAATAGTGAGCATTTAATCCATTATCCACCTGGTTTTGGAGGCTTGATGATGTGGAGTTTTCAGGTTTTCCTGTCACCAAGGTTAGAATAGACCTTGTACTTAAAGAAGAATGTGATTCTGTTGCAATCATGTGACTCCAGGAGCTGGGGGTTAAAAAAAACACCACCAGAGTGTGAAACTCAGGAACTATTAACTGCCAGTTATTAGATAGGGAGACTCTGGGGAGTAGCAGGTACAGACAGGCCTGGGACAGGTGTCTCTCAGGACCGCTCCAATTCACCTGCCCTTCCTCCAGCTCAGGCTGGACCAGGAGTGGGCTAAATGTGACCTGGGGCCGGATGCAGCCTGCCAGACCATTCTATCTGGCCCGCGGGGCCCCTAAAGAATTTAGAAAATTAAATATTTATCTGCCCTGGGCTGCCTGTCATGTGGCCCTCGATGGCTTGCCAAAACTCAGTAAGCGGCCCTCTCCCCAAAATAATTGCCTGCCTCTGGACTGGACAAACCCCAGCCTGAGCCCCCTCCGCTCCTTTCTCCCCACTCCCATCCTTCAGACAGCACCAGAGCTGGGGGGGGGGTGTTATGAGAGAAAGGCAGCAACTCCTGGATTGGCTCCAAAGTAGAGCTCAATTCCCCCATGCCCCTGACCCAACAGTGAATGTCTGTGTGTGTGGATGGGGGTGTAACTAACTCATGGTGCTTTCTGTGAAGCGCCATGAGTAGTGTGGAGGTGCACATCTGTCAGCACCCACAGTGTAAGCTGCTCTGTTTTGCCTTGGACCCTGAGCTCTAGCCCTATAGCCATGAGTACTGCCTTTAGACCTTGGAGAGGGCTCTTCTGTTTTTACGTCTATACAATCTTTGGATCCTTGTACCCCCCCATAAGCATGGCTCCCCACCCTGTGCTGGGAACTTGTAGCTGTTTGCAAGCCTGGGTTCTGGCTTGGGCAATACTGGGGGTGAGCAAAGCTAATCCACACTTTTTCTTCAAACAAACTGCATCTCTATATTTTGTTACATTCCTTCTGGTTTTTCTTGTGACCCTGAAGACCTGACTCTAGTAGGGGGAAAGTTCAATCCCGAGAGAGAGGACATTCAACAGGGTGGGGTGGGAGAGGTAGAGAGTTTGATCTGAAAGCACAAAACTGGACAAGGATGCCAAGCCCAATGCTACCCACTCTAGGGGCTTGAAGAAGCATCCAGAGCTTCATGAGGTTACTTGAGGCAGCACATCCAGTCTGAGCTTTACACACTACTAGGCCAACCCCTCTGCCTCTGAAATGCCGCCACATAGGAAGATAAATCTAGGATAGCGAGCCAAGTCCGAAATGCCAGCCTATCTAGCCTGCCAGCTCCATCCTGGGGCACATACGCAAACAGACTGTGGCTGCTCCTGAAGGATCTTCATCCTAACAGACATGGCCTGATACTCTCCTGGCAGGTGGGGCAGAGGTGGGTGGGTGTGTGGGGCAGGGAAGGGTGGCAAAGATGTGGATCCACATTCCCCTGTTCCCAGCCCTCTCTCCAACACTGAAAGGGAACAACTGCAGACATTTTCACTACAGTGCATCCAGGCTCCTGTGAGACCACTCTCCTGTTCATCAGAAATTAGGTACTTTAGCTACATTTTAGGGGTTCCACATTCACAGCTTACTTCAAAGCCCACTAGACTCAGCTGGAGTCTCTCCAGGGCCTTGGAGAGGCTTTGGGATAGGTGCATTGTCAGAGCTGGGCTGGAGGAAAGAAACTACTAATGACTACTAATATCACTCCCCTCCCTCCTTCCATGGTATTGTTTCCAGAGAGCATCCAACATTTATCCCTGAGGAAGGGTACTGTGATACCAGAAAGCTTGCCTATTACTATACCAACCATACAGTTGGTCCAATAAAAGATATCACCCACAAAATTCTTGCCCCTCAACATTATCCCTGCGACCTGAGATAACTGGCAGACCACCAGTCAGTGATGTACTCCTTGCCTCCTATTTCAGATCCTTTGGGGGTTTTTTTTAGTTTAGTTTAGTTTTGTTTTGCAGCCTCTTCTGATCAAACTTTACAAAACAGGGAGTTCTGAGGCTCTTGTTGCCCTCCCCCGTATGCCAGCCTGTTGTGGGAAGATCCCAGTCCCAAACTGCGCCAGTCCTGCCTCATAGCTTATGCTGCGCCCTTAAGGACAAAAAGAACACAGATGATAAGTTACATCATTGCTCATTGCAGGGAGGTTTCTTTTCACATGGCATTCTCGGCCTCCACAAAGGCCTGGATTGTTCCTTCAAGGACCCCGCAAGATCTGTTAAGGAAAAAAAACCATGTCAGACTTGTCTGATTGTGCTTTTGCTCAGTAGAACAGACGCTCTATGTAGGCCCTTTCCTGACTCTGTCAGAGTTGTTTCAGCCTAAGGGACATGGGGAAAGGTGATTACAACGCCAAGATTTGCCATCATCTTGCTCACTCATAGATTCATAGATGTTAGGGTCGGAAGGGACCTCAATAGATCATCGAGTCCGACCCCCTGCATAAGCAGGAAA
>NW_005842064.1:1467292-1472589 GCF_000455745.1 Alligator sinensis | reverse complement strand
GCCCCTTTCCCCCTTTTGCCTCGCTCGGGGATCGTCTTGCTTTGTGCCCGAAGGATCATTTCCTTAAGGCACAGCCACCCTTCTTGGGCTCCCATCACTTCAAAACTCCTACTCTGCAGTGCATCCTTGACTAATCGCCTGAGTTCATTGAAATCAGCTTTCCTAAAGTCTAGCACTTTCACCCTACTAGTTACCTTACCCACTCGACGTCTTATGGTGAATTCTATTATTAGGTGATCACTGACCCCCAGATGGCTACCGATCTGGAGGTCCCCTACCATGTCATCCCCCGTTGCCAATACCAGATCCAGTATGGCATTCCCCCTAGTGGGACCATGTACCTCCTGCATCAGGTGGAGGTCCTGTACACAGGTTAGAAACCTGCGTGAACGGTGGGACTTTGCTGTCTGTGACTCCCAGCAGATGTCTGGGTAGTTTAGGTCCCCCATGACTACCGCCTCTTTAGCTTTTATGTGACTCAGCTTGTTTGACCTCTCCCTGTCCACTTATATTTAGATAGCCCCTGTCCCAAAGACCTTACAGTCTACTAGCGTGTTTGTACAACCCCTAGCACAGTGACCCCCTATTTTCACTTGGTCCCTTGGCCTACTGATAAGCAATGAAGAGCACCGAGTTCACTGTGGTGTTACTGTTGGTTTTTAACAATGAGTTACTTAAGATTGAATAAGAACCCCCAGCCCCATTTGTTATTGCTATCATGATATTCCCTAAAGGAGAGGGCCCCAACCTTTGCCAGCCCATGGGCAACAATACTGAGCAAGTAACACATGATGGGCAACATCATATTTTGTTCTCCTTGCTGACCTACAAAAATATGGATACATGGAAAGCAACATTTTCTGTGGCCATAAGCATGTGGCAGAGAGTCTTGCAGGTGACATGTCCAGAAGCTGCAGGTTGGAGACTAGTGGCCAGAAGCCCCAGTCATGCTTAGGACCCTGGTATTTTAGGTGCTGTATAGACAAAGTGTCAGAAAAAAACCATAGGCATGGACTGGTGAAGTGACTTGCTCTAGGTCAGAAGAGGTCAGTAGCAGAGATAGGTAGAAATCTCAGGTGTCCTGAAAACCCTTCACTTCAACTGAACAACTCTGCCTCTCAAACATCACTCCTGCTTTTTTGCTCAAATTTTCTGCTTCATGTAGAAAAAACCCTGATATTCAATACATACACAATCCTAGCCATTTTTTAACCCATATACAATCTTCTTTTTCACAATCTTTGCTTTAAAAAGCTGGAAATTAAAGGCAGAAGTATCTAGGGAGTTTATACTCCCTAGTACTAACTCAATCTCAGCGAGAGAAACACAAGTCAGACACAGGGGAAAACTTCAGTCACTTGCACACTGTTTGCTCACCATATAATAGTTTTTCATTGGGAAGTCTGAACAAGAATGAAATTCAGGCAATGCTACTCACATAGAAGGCAAGATAGATTTGCACCTTATAGACTAACCCAGGACAGAGAGACCGACAAACAGATACAGCACAATGTTTTGTGGGCTGAAGCTCACTTCATCAGATGCTGTCAGTGTCTCAGTGCTACTCACGAAAGGCAAGTGACAAACTTTCTGCTCTGATAAGGGCAAAGTGTAGGACACAATGTGTGATAGGGACCCCAAAGTTGGGGGAAGCTCCAAAACCATCCTTACAGGGAATGCCAGATACAGAGGGATCCATGCCTTCAGTGCACATGAGTCTCTCTGTGAAATCAAAATGTAGGTGGAAAAGCTATCACCCAAGGGCACAATTAGACTGTGGAGCGCCTTACCACAGGACACTGCTGAGATTAAGCAGGTTTGAAGAGGCCTTGGCTATTTAGGTGGCTAACTGCCTTTCTGGAGTTGCATAGCTTAAGACCAACAGAACACTTTGAAAGGGAAGTAAATCCTCCATGATTTTAGCTGAGCTTGAATTTGTAGGGGTCCTCTTTTCAGGAGACTGATGTTCCTGCATCTGCACCCTGAAGTATCAGGCACTGGCCTCTCTCACTGAGAGGAGAATAAGCTATAGACAGACCTTGGGGCTGGTTACACTAATGCTCCACAGCATCATATTCTCCATTTCAAGAAGAATCTGCTGAAAGGGAGATTACCTCCTAAACCTCCCTTCCTTTGAAGGCTGAGGGAGAGAAATGTCATGAGCCATTGTTTCCCTGTCCTCCATTGTGTGGGTAATGAAAAGATAAACAGCTGTTTGGTTGTGCTGGTAAAATTTGCAAGGCTGCCACATCTGTTACTAATGCGTGCCATAAAAGAAGACAGGATGCGTGTGACATGGCCCAGCTGACATTGTGGGGACAAATATACCCGTGCATTAATGCTAAGGGGGATTGCATTTGAGATGCACACGTGCATGCTCAAGCCCCCTCTGCCCCTGCTGCACACATCACTTGATCCTGAATTAGAACTCAGAAAAGGAGACTCAGCAACCTTTTGCTGGAAACAGATCGATATGGCAGCTTGGAATAGCCCAGCAGGGCTGAAGATGCATTCACTAGGGGTCATGCAGACAAGAACAAGCACCTGGGACTAATTGCACTAAATAAATGAGCAATTAAGGATATTACAGGAAGACTAAAACATCCCAGACCTCTCTCTGACCCTCTTGTTATTACCATGGAAACAGCCACCCACCCCGGCAGAGGCAAGACTGTCAGGTTTGTCTTTGCTTCTGTCAGTCAAGTTGTGTTCCTATTCATAAAGAGACAAGGGGGAGTTCATTGGGCTGGACAGAAAGAAGGGAAAACCTATGCTTAAACCTCTTTGACTTTGACGGAAGCTGGGAAGCAAGAGAGAGACCCCAGGTCACAGGGGCATGACAGGGTGTTTGTGATATCTGTGGGCTGTGAAGGAAGCAGAGACTTAAGTGCTATTGTCCCACAAGGATCCAAGCCACAGATGGAGCAAGCAGAGCCTTCCCAGAGTTGTTCTGAAGTGGCTGGGGTTACCAGTTTTGAAGATGCTGCTGCAGCTAATCATGGTAACTTAATGCACACAACTAGCCCCCTGCCCAGATCACTGCGAGCACTTGGGTCTAGCCCCAGCTTAGTGATCAGTGCCCAACATTTGGCACTGGCATGTTGAGTCCTTTTTCCACACAACAGGGACAGCCTTACCAGCCCTGACCTGGAGGAACACTTGTAGGGGGGGTTGATTGGGGTACAAGAATATCTCCCCTGCTGGTGTTGCAAACCGTCAGCCAATTCAAAGAGGCCTGCAGCCACTGCCAAGGACAAAAAGCAAACCCAAAGCCCAGGCATGCAAGCGGGTAACCTAATTTTTTGACAAGGAAAAGTCTCTTCTTCCTGCTGCCATGCTGGTGAATCTGCCTGGGAGAGGATGCAGCACCGTCCAACACTTACTGTAATGCTCCAGCTCAAATGGAAATGCTATTAGAGCCCCTCTCCAAAGGGGCTGAGCCCTGAGTGCAGTGAGTAATAAATATAACATGAACGCCAGCGTGAAGCCATTGATTCAAAACCATTCACGCACGCTGGGTTCATTTGTGCTCTTTAATGGATTGTTTTCTTCTCACAGTCACAGCTGCCTGATGCTCTCAGTGAGGCCGTTTTAATAATTAGGTCTGGGTTTTCAAAACATGCTGGCATTGAGGGAATTGCAGATGAATCACCAAATCAGCATTTACTTGACAAAAGAACCAGAGACCGGGTGGGGAAAAGAGGGTTTTTTTTTTCTCTTTACACAGACCCCTGAAGTTTCTCCCTCCCCCTGAACCCTAGGATGGAGAGAGAGAGATCGGGATATTACCAGTAAGGACTGTGCCAAGGGAAAGCTGCCTTCTACCCAGAAGCCACATCAAAAAGCCCATAGCCCATCCTAAACTCCCTCCTCCCTCATCATCCATGCTATTGTGGAAGCTAAGAGCTGAATGGGCTATGGACTCTGAATTGTCTTTAGAAGCAGCTCCTTCAGGCAGATCAAGATATGGGAATGGGGATATATGCTCTGCAGTCAGAAGGGACACCCAAGCTAAAGACAGTGGTGAAAATGCAGCAGCAATGTGAGCCAGCAAGCCAAATCCATATCCCAAGGTAGCCAGCTCTCTAACTGCAATCTAGAGATAGCTTATGTTTCTGACTCTGTTGTCCTTCTTCCAAATGCTTCTTAAACCACTCCTTTGATGCTTGCAAAATATTAGACAACATCTAGGCAGGTGGTGAGCGTAGGGTGGCTATCATAGAGGACAGTCCAGTTGTCCTCTACTGATACAAAACCGGACGCCTTATGTCATAAAAGCATTGGGTTTTGTATCTACAGAGGACAGAGTAGCAGAAAATGGGAATGTCCTCTATGATGCCCACCCAAGGTGAGAGGAGACTATTGCCTGTCATCCCAATTGGTGTTGCCTCCTTACTTCCCCATGCTCCCTTCACTGTTCATCTGTTGCTTTTATAGCCATTACTGATATGGCAAGCTTTAGAAAACTGAAACTACTGCTTTCTTGTCTTCTGAGTGTGTACAGCACCTGGCACAATAAAGTCCTGTAATGGGCTCCTAGGTTCTCCTGCAAAACAAATAAAAAATCAATTGATTAATCAACCAGGCATCATCATCCATCACCACCACCACCATCAAGCTGCCAAGGCCCTTGTATAGGAAACAGTCTTATGAACACAAATATCAAATATTTTATTTGTAAAGGAACATCTGTCAAAATATGTGATTTATCTCAGCCAGAAGTTATGGGCTTGCCACAGGCAAAACTGTTATACAGGAGCTGACCTGAATGGTCTCTTTCTGTCTCTAAAATCCATGAGTCTATGAAAGTTAAAATGCTGTAGGTTTCCTACCTTGAGTGAAATAACACTATCAGAAATGGGAACAGAAATCCATAACTTTGCTGGACACCCAAAATTGGGGATTTAGCAGAGACATTGATTTTATGGCTTATTTTAACTTACCTCTCACTTACCTCTGCTAACTTTCTTTCACTCCACAGGTGATAACTGCCCACTTCCCTTTTAACCAGAAAAGTTTGTTGATCAATTTAAAATAAACTGAAGCAATTGTTCTAACTTGTTCAAACTTTTGCTTAGCTTGGACTGCAGCTGCTTCTTGCCCAGACCTGATGAAGGGCACTTGCTGGACATTTCTCCCAACCACATAATAAGCTGGTCCAATAAAAAGATATCATCACCCCTCACAAATCTTGCTTTTGTCATATCCTGGCTCCAACAACATAATCTTAGGTCCATGATTCCTTGCTTCTGAGGTAAATCATTTTCAGCAGTGAAAAGGGAGGTGAATGTGGCGTT
>NW_005842064.1:1457392-1467261 GCF_000455745.1 Alligator sinensis | reverse complement strand
GGGAACTTTGGGGTTAAAATCAATCTCACTCCCCCAAATGAGATGGTCTTGGTGAAACATATTGATGGAGGGAGGGAAGGGCAAGCAGGAATCCTGCCTTGCAACTGCCCTAGTTGTAGCTGTTCTGTGTAGATTCCATTCTTCCACCTAATACATTTCACTAGGATTAAATTTACTAAAGAGGAAATAAAAATGAACGCAATTAAAAAGCTGGTCACCACAATGAAAGAAGGTCATCAGTTCATTTGCTAATGCAAGCAGGTTTCATTAGGATCCACTTACTCACTAACTTTCTAAAACCAAATTTCCTGGAGAAAAAGATTCTATTTAACTTTTAAAAGACAAAGGAAAATAGTTAAAAGAAAAGAGAGGAAGACTGACAACAGGTATCTTTTCCAATGTGCTGTACAAGCACTGGGCAAAGTCCAAACTTTTCCCTTCTCCTGAAAGTTGGCTTTGTTCTCATTCATGCTAGAGACTCCAACTATGATTGAATCCTTATTGTGCTAAGTGCTGTACACATGCATACTAAAGTCCCTGCTCTGAAGAGTTCCAGTCAGACTACACCAATGGTTTCCAACCTGTGGTCTATGGACCCCAGCGGGTCCACAGAATTTGTCCAAGGGGTCCACAAATGATGACTATGATCAATGGAAACTATTAAATACTCACACTTGCAATTCAAAGGGGTCCACACCTCCATTCAAAATTTTTTAAGGGGTCCGTACCTCCATTCAAAGTTTTTTAGGGGTCTGCAAATGAAAAAGGTTGAAAACTACTGGACTATACAACACAGACCTAGGAAGCAATGTGCTCAAGTTCCCAGAGCAACTCAGCATCAGAGGTCGGAATGAAACTCCCGATCTAATGTGTCATGCTGCTATGGTTAAAGCCAGGGGTCGTTTCATAGTGACTGATCATTTGGACTCTTTGAGCATAAGAATCATTTTAAGGCAGCTGGGAGACCTGCTTCCAGGGAAAGCCAAATCAGAATTGGTCCCCAAATAGCTGTTTGTGTCCTTGAAACATCCCTTTAACAATCACTGATATTTCAATAAATACTTGGTTTTACTTCACTCAAACTAGTTCTAAACCGCTGTCACTCCCCTTATTTCTGATTTCTGAGTTCTTTCTGATTTACAGCTGTGTAAATGAGGAAGCAACTGGCTCATCATCATTTATCTTCATGATGTTATATTTTTCCAGATGATCAAGCCAAATGCCTTCAGATGCAAGATGTGCAAGGGAGTCTATCACCGACTTACCCATTCAGTTTCTTTTCCCCCCAGTATTACAACAATAAGTTTCCACTTGAGTTGAGCTGGGGGTCTCAGCCAGACCTAAACACTTCCAGATTTTGCAGCACCTCAGAGCTAAGGTTGCCCATTAATATCACACCCAAACAACAAACAAGGACCTGTCTGTGAACTAGAAACAGTGATCTAGAGAGCATCAGTGGGCAAATGCAGCCATTGAAGAGATGGGCAAGGGGGACACAAAACCCAGATACCAATGTCTGGCTCATTGCCTGTTAAGTTGTCAGATGCACTTGTGGTGAAGACAGAGCTGTTTGCATAGGTTTTAATGTTCAGACTGCCATCAGAGAGTGCTTGTTTTCATTGCGGATGCAGCTAATAGCAGAAGTACTGTCTGGCTGGAGAAAGCGGGATTCCAGACTGAAGCGAACTGTGGCCAGCAAAACCAGTGTTCAAGTATCAGCTCTTCTAGGAAGGCATCCAATGTGGTGTGGTCAGTGTGTCTCTCTCCCTCTTGTATAGACACTTCTCTCTTCCATTTCTCCAGCTGTCCCATCTTCATGGACTCCCACATACAGCCTTCCTCTCTTTGCACACCTCCCTTTTTCCCTTGCCATACTCATACTCATCCCTCCCCTCCCCTCATGGTCTGTTTCTCTCTTCATAGCTAGCTCTAGCACAAGAGAGGCTCCTGACTAGTCCAGCTCCTCTTACACTCGCCCCTTGGGCCCAGCCACACCTGTAAGGGGCTCTGTTCCCAAAGTAGCTCTACACCCAGAGGAGTGCAAGGGAGCCCAGATGTGAGCCATAATTGATCCTAAATGAGAAACAGCTGGGAGGATGGGGGAGCAATTTAGCTATTGGAGGGAGAAGGGGGAAGATAATGGAGTAGGGCGAGTCTGAAAGGGAGATGACTGGGAGCTTTTGGAAGAGAGGCACCTGCAGTCCTTGCCAACACCAGCCCTGGCCTTCTTGCCTCTGTCAGCAGGCAATTACCAGCCATTATGATCTTCCTTGAAACGGAACAGGGCTTTTAATGCAGCCAATTTCAGACTGCTGGCCTCTTCTGCAGAGAAGAAAACTTTGTTAAACGGTGATAGTGATCTGGAAGTGGCATTAAGATGCAGAGACTAGAATAACGTTAAACAGATGCCATGGGCTCTCTCCAAGGCCTTTATTGCAAAACAATGCCCAGCTCAACCTCTCCAAGGACTCCACTTTTCCACCAGACAACTCTGTGGGAGGTAGGCGTTCCTACAGTTGATGTGGGTGCATATTCTGCCATACCCACACCAGAAGCATTTCCATTCTGTTCTCCACAGGAGTTGTGAGGTTTCACTTATTCCTTAACTGAAATCTCAGGTGACACTTTTGAAAGCTTACAAGGTCACCGAAGAGCTAATTCCTGCTAACATTGTCTTTGGTAATACTAATTAAATGTCATACAGTAATAATCCTTAGGATTTTCCTAACAATCATGCCTAGACTGGGTCACTGTAGAATCCATGTGCTACCCACTGTACACATATCGCTGAAAGCAGAAAAAGATGTGTGGAGGAGAGGGGACAAGGAGCGGGTAAAAAGGAAGATAGAGACCAGTAGAGAAAAAGGGATAGACACAGATGTCAGTTAAGTCTTAGCCACTTTACTGTACATTTTAAACACTTAAAACATTTATTTCAATGTGTCCTAAGCTTTTCACTAAATTTGGGGCATATAATATCCCATGAGGTGCCTACCTGTCCCTTTAGGCAGCCATGTACCTTTGAAAGTCTGCCCCTAGATTGAAAATAGGCCATAATCTCCTTAGCACATCTGAAAACTCTGCTTCTTAAATCAGAAGGTGCCATATTAGTATCTCCTGTTATTATTTATTCAGTACTAACTGCTGGTTGATGACAAAGCTGAGCAGCTGCAGGTTTTTATTGCTCATGAATGCTGCCAAAAAAGCCATTTCTATTGCTCTCTCAAGACGGATACAAGTAGGAGGCTTTAGACTGAAAATTCCTCTGGGTGGGGCCTGTGTCTTTCTTTGTGCCTCTTGCATCTCCATGCCCATGAGTGCTTAACTAGTAATTGATATGAAAAAAGTACTTAGGCTGCATGTGGGATGTGTGTAATAATGTATGTAGCAACTCTCATCCAAGGATCTTAAAGTCTGTTGCAGATGTTAGTGTCTGGTTTTCAAAAGGATTTTGTTGCCTCAGTTAAGGTAGGAGTGCATCTACAGGGTTGGGGTGGGGGGTGTAGGGGTCAGATTTTTCATGGGTATGCATCAAGTATTGAGCTCCTGTGAATATCTGTCTCCACACATCAACATGTCTAACAAGAACAGCAAGAGACTGGATTCTATTTCACCTATTAGATGTATATAAGTAGACTTAAATGCTTAAATGTGATCCTATTCCACCCTGCTTAAACCCCTGAAAAACAGCTGATATGGAAGGTGAGTCATCCTCACTTTTTTGTGATTTGATCATAAGGGTCAGCTGACAGTGAATTGCAAAAGTAGATGCATTCATAGATTTTCAGGGACTTGAGCAGGGTGGAATAGAATTGCACTTAGGTGCCCCGGTCCATTTAGATGCATACCATATTTACTCGGATACCATAAGCACCCTTTCCCCCCAAAACAGCTCTCTAAAATTGGGGTGCAGGTCTTAAGTAGGGAAATTGATTTTCTTCACCAGAATAGAAGGAGAAATAGATGCATGGAGATTCCACGCTACAAAATAGCTGCCCCCTCTTGCTCAGACAGCAAGCAAGCAGGGACAGAGTCTGGTATTAATCCTTTCACAGCTGCCACTGAATTGCTTTGGCTCAGCCAAATGCTACTGTCAATTCAGTAGCATCTGTAAAAGGGTTAATACTAGACTCCACTCCTGTTTTTTTTGCTGTCACCTTGCAGCACAACTCTCCATGATAAAACCACCTCTAGGCCACGATACTATAAAAAAAAAAAATGTTCTACGTTCTACCCTCCCAAAACAAGGTGTTTGTCTTATTCAGGGGCATGTCATATGCTGGAAAATATGGTCAGGGGGAAGGAATGTGGCCCACGGTATATTCCTAGTAGTGCCTAAAAGAGACTGTCAAGCCACAGTCATTGATGCACTGTAAAGATACTTCTTTTCCAAAACTTTTATCTCACTAACAGGTGGGAAAACTGAAGTGGAAAGAAGAACTCTCTCAGCTTAGGGGTGGAGAACTCGGGAAGCAAACTGGGTATCTTGGCTCCCATGCCCATTGTCTGTCAATCTTCATTATCAGAGCAGGGATCAGCAGTCTCTAATGCATTTATTATCATATACCTACAAGGTAGGAGACTGATATAATTATTTTCCAGAAACAGAGCTGACATACATACCTCACAGGAAGTTTGTTGCAGAGCAGAGAACTAAGATCAGTTCTTTTAAGTCTCAGACTAGTACCCTGATTACTGGACCAGCTTTCCTAGGCTTGAATTAATCCATAGGGTGTGAACAGATGCAACACTTATATTGCTATTAAATTTATACAGATATAAATTGTTCCAATATAACTGTTGCATCTTTCTGTTCCTACACTGGTATAAATGGAGCTAAATGATTGTGAACTTTAAACCTGAACAGCTGATGCAATGTGCTGAACAGCAAATCCTCTCTCCCCTTTTAAAATGGTTTAACTGTACGCATGTCCACAGCCACAGACTATTACGCAAATGAGATTCAGCCAATTGCCAGTATGGCAGAATTTGGACAGCTCAGTCTTATAGTCAACAAGGGGGCTATAATTTAATGAACAACTCCCAGCCCAGGGCTCCAACCCTTCACTGCAAACGGAAAGTGGTTCTTTACTGGGTATGTTAGACAGTCATTTAAAATATTTGTTCATTCGTGCCGGGGGAAACACCTCCTCCAGAGCCACAGTGGCTATTAATTTTGTAAAATACACAATATGTTATTACTGTTATAAACCAGGGCTTTGCTGGGTCTGCAGGCCCTGGAAATTAGTCATTGCTGCAGTTAACAACCACTGGGTTCGCTTGTTAATTGCCCTGCCTCTGACTGTTAAATAACAAACTGGTCGTTAACTCCTGGTTAAAAAAAAAGAAAGCAATTTGTCGAAGGGATTAGGGATGAAATGATAACACAGGGCAGTGGGAGCCAACCTTTTAGGCAGGCATGCCACAAATTAAGCCCTGTGTCCTTCTTGAGTGCCACACTGATTCCCCTTCCTCTGTCCAGTCAGCTGCTCTGCTTTCAACTGCCTGCTCCTTGCCCATGCTCCTGCTCTGCTCCCTGCACTATCTGGTGCTGTGCTGCCTGCCATTTCCCTAAACAGGAGGTTGCAGGTTGGCTACCCCTAACATAGGAGAAAATAAGGAACAGTCAGCTGGTTGGCCTGAGATTACCAGGGAAAGGTGGAGGGAAACCTGGATTCTTTGGACAGAAGGTTTGTGCTTGGTCTAGATTGAAATATGGCTAGAAAGAGAGAGGAAGTTTGGGAAACTCTTTGAAAAGAGCAAGTGTCTCTATTCAGAGCTTGATCTTGAGATCAAGGCCATACCCAGTTCAGTCTCTTTTTCAGCATTCACTTTGCCACTGTGTGAAACATGATACTGGGCAAGACAGACAAATTCACAGAAGTTTAGGGCTGGAAGGGACTGTGTGAGATCATCGGGTCCAGCCCCCACACCGCTCTGGGCAGGAAAGACTGCTGGCATCAAATAACCCCAGCAAGGTGTGCATCCAGTCTTCTTTTAAAGATCTACAGGGCAGGTGCCTGCACCACCCCTGCTGGGAGTCTATTCCAGAGTCTGGTCTCACGAACAATGAAGAATTTTTCCCTTGTATCCAGTCTGAAACCTTCTTCTAGGAGTTTATGACCATTGCTTCTGGTTTTCTCCTGGGGCGCTTTGGTAAATAGTTGCTTGCCTAGCCCCTGATGCTCGCCCATGATATATTTGTAAGCTATCTGAATCAATAAATGTCAGCTCTTATGTAGAGGTAGTGTAGGCATGGATTCAGCAACAATTAAGTGAGAGGTGAGTTTCATTCCAGGACCTACCACTGGTTTCCTGAGTGCCCTGTGGCAACTTACTTTCTGCTTCCATCAGTTGTATAGGTGATTTAAACTCTAAGCTCTGCAGTAGAGCTGATTGAAAAAAAAACAATTTTCCATCAGAAAGCACATTCCATCAGAATAAATAATTGTGTCCATTTCTCTGAAATTGTGTTTGGGTGAAAAACCCAAGGGGAAAGTCCTAACTATCCAGAGACATCCTGTTTGAGCATTTTTCTGAACAAAACTTTTTGATTTGGCATTTTGAAACGGCTATTTGTTTTAAAACACTTGTGTGTGTATCGTATTTTGCAGTATAACTTATACGAAGTAACCAAAACTTAGCATGTTTTGGTAGATCCCAAATTCATTTTCTCTGGATTTACTTTCCCAGATAATTTCAAAAGGCTGGGGTTTCCTTTCAAATCAGAACAAAAAATAGTGTTTGGAATCTCTAAATCTATTGTGAAATAGAATTTCGACATTCAATACAGCCCCACTGCGTCCCATAAGGGCTAAGTGAGCTGAAATCAGTGTAATCTAGGATTACAGAATAATGTTGGATATCAAGAGATCGAGAACTATCCAATGACTGGCCATGTGACCTTCAGCACCACGCCTATTCCCCCATTTTTAACCATACCCACCAACCAAAGAGGAGGATTTGCAAGTATTAATTAATGTTTGCACAGATTAGTATGACCCTTGGGTGAGAAGTGCTAGGGAAGGGCACTGTATTAGTGTTGTCATTCTTCCCATGAAATAACCCCAAAACAAATATGTTCCACAAGCCAAAATATCATTTTTTTTATCAACAGTCCTCCTGAGCTTTGAAAATCACCTGGGTTTATTCTGCCTTGCCAATAAAAACACATGCTGCATGAAACAGAATGAAAGCCAGTTCATTTTCTTCTAGCTATTTGGGTACTGATACTGATATGTAGACACCTACATCCTGGGGAAATCAGTGCAAATTAGGTGCCTAAATACCTGGGTTTTAGCATTGTGTACATTATCTACAAGAAGATAAGAACAGGACATTTGGGAAATATTTTCATCCATCCCTGGGATTGGAAGACCCATGTCCTTTTCTCTGTCCTGCCACAGACTTCCTGTGGGACCTCGGAGAAATCACTTCAATCTCTATAATGGGGATAAACTGCATCAGCTTCACTCTGGGCTGGGAGGGTCTCTGTTTATGCTGGCAAGGCACACTGACATCTGGGGGTAGAAGGTGCTGTGTCACTTTTACTGCAATACAACATGCACAATGCTCCAGAAGGGCAGAATTGTTTGCCCTCGCCCATACGCTTATTCACTACAGATTATGCATAGGCCTATGCCAAATCTCATGCCTACATGTGTCTGCATTGGTTGCCTTGTGGTAACTGTTCTGTTCTTTGTTGTAAATTGCTGTTTGAACATTTGCCTTAATTACGGGGTGACAGCTCCAGTCAGAGGAGTCTGAATAGCAGCAATTCAAGCCTCCTGCAAGTGAACTATATTTATCCTCCAGCACCAAACACTGAACAAAAGCCCTGCCAGTGCTAATCCAGGGAGTGGGGGATTCTAGGGTGGTGGCAGGTTGAACGCTGGTGCTCTCTGCTACTCAGGCAAGAAGGGCAGCAGATTTGTGTCCTCAATCCAGTCTCCGTTAACATGCTGTCTTCACTGTCGCTAGTTAGATGGCAAGAGATGCTTTAGGAAACATAAGAGATGGTTGTACCTACATGCTACATCCCCCTGAGTTGATCTTCTGTGGCAGTATTACTACATTGCTAAGATCTAGAACCCAGCCCTACTGTTACCATATCGACTTTAACCCTGTTGTAATGCTGCAAAACTGAATCTCATCATTGTGTTCTAGAGCCCTTTGGCCACCCTAGGGAACTTAACCCTGTAGTAACACTCCAGGACCCAACTCTGTCGTCACCTCATATAGTGCTCCGGTAGCAGTAAGAAAAGCCACAGATTGCTGAATATAGTTTTGAAATCGCATGTATCCAACTATCTTTCACAGCTGTGCTGTCAGGGGCACTTCAGAGAAGTGCAACAAAAATGATTAGGAGCTGGACTTCCAAGGAAGTTCTACATATATCCATCTTGGCCAAACAAAAGAAAATAACTGGATCAGAATATCCCAGGACAAAGATGACTTTCACACCAAGGGAAGGAAATTTAATTGCGTAGTGTGGTACACACACAAGCAGCAAGAGTAATGAGATGAAATGAGAAGCAAGGAAAATTAGGGTGGGTATCAGGGGAAACTGCCTGACCCTGACATCAAGGCGGGTGTGAAATTGTGTGCCTAGGGAGAGAGTGGTAAATTCCCCACATTAAGCTTTTACGCACATGCATATGCACATGCACATACACGCACACACACACAGAGCACTTTTGCAGTTGCAAGAGGAAGAACTGGATGATCCAACAGGACTTTTCCATCTTTTAACTCTCTAGGCCTGATTCTCTTCCTGTTACTCCTGATGACTGCAGTAAAATTACTCCTAATGAAGCTGGTGTAACAGGGGAAAATTGGGTGCTATCATTCCATGGCACCTCCACCCCATTCCAAAGAAAGCGTCCCACTCTGGGTTGTGTGTGAGCCTATGCTGATGACAACTTCAGTTGATCTGACATCTGCTTGTTCCCAGCTCTGCTCACATACCCTTGAGACCTACTTCAGTCTTTTGGCAAACACTGTATAAAGTTACAGAGTAAGCTCTGCATTTGCTTGTGTTTGCTGAGTGTCCGTGTTTCTAAGGCAAATTCCCTGTACAATGGATAATTAGCCATTACCCTAGGATTGATGAGCTGCTAATTGACATTAATCTCATGGTGATATTTAGGAGGTTATGGCAACATGCACTAAAACTCTGCAGTGTTGCATATTAAATCCCTGTGCACCCTCCTCCCTTCTTGAAAATCTACTTTCTCATTATTTTTGCAGGGTCTCTTCTTGCCTTCCCTGTTCTAAAGAGCCCCTTTGCACAGGGAAATGGAGTTCATAAATGACAGTGTGGAAGCTTTCAGGTTTACATCACTTGTTGTAAACCCATCTTCACCCATCTCCCCAATACAGTCAATGGAAAGATTCCAGTAAGAACTGAATACAGGCCCTGGGTCAGTAGTAACTGGACTGGTTACTTGGTTATATGATGGCAGGGGTGCCTACCTCTCTCTAGTAATATGAAATGATCCCAGCGCTTAGTGAGCAGGTATCTATGGAAACACCACCTAGTCCAATCCACAAATGACCCTAAATTCTCACTGCTCTGGATTCTCATCTCACTTCTCTGAAGTCACTGAGGTTACACCAGGAACTTCACTGGATTATTTCCTGACTGACAGGAAGACCAGCAAGATTGGTAGAGTTGGCTGAGTAAATTTCGATAACCTTATTTACTATTGCATAACCTCTAGCACCAGATTTCTCTTGTATTTACCCCTGACGTAAAGCAGGAGGAACCCTAGTCCTCTCCATCTAAAACCAGTTAGAAGAACAGTAAGCATCCTTTACACCAGACTACAAAGGACTGCTAAATTGATTTGGTACCACTGTACATTCAC
>NW_005842064.1:1450050-1457361 GCF_000455745.1 Alligator sinensis | reverse complement strand
GAAAGAGTCAAAATACAATTTCACCCCAAGTTAGTGCGAGTGACCTTCAAGATTTAGCCCTAGAGCAACATCACAGGGCTGGGATCTCACAAAAAAGCAGCCTAAAGTAAACTGTGCTGTAGCTTCCACTGATTTTGTATGAGCTAATTTACTAGGGCTAGAATTGTGGGTTTTGTTTATATCTTTAATGAGGTTTCAGGGCAGCTTTGCCAAAGATCAAAGCTTTCTTTTCCCTTTCAAACATGGAGCTGAAATATTTGCTTAGCTCAGCAAACCAGCACTAGCACCGCTGTGCTGCGAAATGGTTTGCAACAAACCTGTCACCAGCTTTTTTTGGTGGTGTTTATTTTGTTTTCATTAGCTAATCAGAACCAAAGCAAACATGCTTTCTGATGGTCTGTTTAATGGCAATGGATGTAGCAATACTGTTTTCTAATCAGAAAATTGTCTTGAGAAACAGCCAGCAAAGGGATACATTGCAAATCCTGAGGAAATTTTAATCTTTGTTGAAGGAGTAAGAGGATATTTCAGTTTCTTATAACAGCAAAGTCTTTCTCTTTTTTTTTTCACCCCTTTCCAAAGGAACATTTAAGCCTTTGAGAAAGCCCCAAACCAAAAAGAATAGCTGTTTGCCCTTCCCTGAGTGCTGACAACAGGATTTCAAACAGATGAAGACTTGTGTAGCTAGGGAACGCATGCTGAGCTAATGCTCTGAATTAGAAGTCTGTGTAGCAATCTGGTTTATTTCAGAAGAGACATTCCAAGATGGGGCAAAACCTCAACTGGACTAAGCCCTGGCCTCTGACTCAAGAAGTGGCTCATTGTGTTTGTGCTGAGAGGCCAGGGCTGCTCAGACTTCTCTATCTAGGGATGGATGAGCAAGCTCATGGAATAACAAGCCTCCCTTTTTTTCCATCATCCAAAATTCATCTTCCTGGGACAATGCTGCCCAGAGTCCACCCCAGGAAAAATTTATGGCATGAAATTTGCAAACTCTGGAGAATTTGAACACTTGTTGCCAAGTGACCCTGGAGATGTATTTCCCTGTCAGTCAGCTATAAAGACAGTCATTGATCTCTGACCATCTCACTTAGGGCATCCTGTTCTTCAGCAGAATTCTTAGCGTCCAATTCCAGCCTCAGCTGGGGCAATAATGTTCTGAAATAGCAATGCAGCTTTGGAAGGAAAATGTTCAGTTGGTAGTGGGAGTGTCTACATGTGCACATTTACTGTGCCGTAACCAAAATTACTGTGCAGTACGGGTATGTGTCTACATGTGCATGCCCATACGGTGCAGTAAATATGGTGACTTACACTGACTTGAGTGTAAATTTGATACCTGCATCATGCAGGTATCAAATTTACACTTGATTTAGTTACTGCACAGTAAACATGTGTAGATGCCTTATTGCGCAGTAACACTGCGTGTAGACTGATCTGGGACTAACTTTGGGACTGATTTGGGACTGACTAGTCCCAAGTCAGTCCACACACAGCATAATTTAAGACCTTCTCAGTTCCCAGACCCTCTCACTCTTAGGCAAGTTTTCCCATCATTTAATCCTTCTCAAGGCTCTTCTCTGAGCCCTCTTCAGTTTAGCTACATTCTTCCTGACCTATGGACACCAGACCTGGATGTGGTATTCCAGTAGTCTTCACACCAGTACTGAAAGGATACAACCTCCCCAACCTTAGGTGATGTTCTCCTGTTCATACATCCACAAACTGCATTTGTCTCAGTAGTCCATAGTGTTGCGATGAGAACTCCTGTTCTGTTGTTGATCTGCCATGGTGTCCCAAGTCCTTTTCAGAGGCCCTGCTTTCCGGGGTAGGGTCCTCGATGCTGAAAATACGACCTTCACTCTTTGCTCCTTGTTGCGTAGTTTTACATTTGGCCATATGGAAATTTTTACCAGGCAATCCAGCTCACTCCCTATGAACAAGTTCTCCATTATTTACCACTCCCCCAAGCCCTGAGTCACCTAAAACAGCAATTAGATTTTTAGCTCTTCTCCTTAACTTTTAGGCTAAGTTTGCCCAAGTGCCCCTGTTGAATTTTATAGTGGTCTCCAATGTATACTAGCCCAGGAGCTGCAATACTGAGCTAACATGCTGGTGGGTAACACTGTATTCTGCTCTTCTTGAGAACCTGAATAAATGTAGTTCTGTGGAAAGCAACATTTAATAGATTTCATAGATTTTTAGGGTCGGAAGAGATCTCAGTAGATCGAGTACGACCCATGCCCTGGGCCAGGAAGAGTGCTGTGGTCAGATGAGCAAGGTTCCTGTGAGTGAGATTGGAGGGTCTCTTAGGCAATGTGTTGCCTACAAGCTATGGGCAACAAAGCTATGCTGACCTTGAATTGTGTTCAAGTCATGAACCTGTTGCAAGGAAAATCAAATCTGGTCATGTCAAGTTGACTGAACTCCCAGAAGCCTTTTCGAGATGATTCAGAATTGGCAATGATTGTGGCCTAAAGCTAACCCCAGTAAAATGCTGACTGCATATTTAAAACAGAGCAATAGGACTATAATAACAGGAAACATAACAGGGAAGTATTCCAGGCATGTAAAGATATGCTATCATCTACTCAGAATCTATCAGTCAAAATATTATAATCAGCTTAGCTAGCATTGATGATGGTGACATCATTAAAGGGTTAAATAGCCTAAGCAAGTGAAGTCAGTGTTCGCTGTTCGTTATATGGATTTCTAAGGAAAGATCAAGTCTTTGGATGGGAGCAGCACAACCCAGGAGGCTTTCCCAGGACGACTGGCTAAGGGAAGTAACTCCTGCATAACAGCTTTAGACAGACTGTAAAGCAGTGAAGAGTCCCGTTAACATGTTCAGTCTTTGGTAACTGTCTGCTTTATATTCTGGAAGTCCCAGTAAAGTTGACTAGTTGTATTCTGGCAACCGCAGTTAATTAATTGCTTTGTGCTTAGTAGATGTTTTCCAGTCAATAAAGCTTCTGACTGTTTGTCGGAGGAGTGCTGGTGGTTAATAGCAGAGTTCTCCTCGCCCACAGAGAAGTAGGGCTTGAATGAGTTTCAGCCCAACAGCACCGAGTGAAAGGAACAGATGAAAAATATTGTCCCTGACTTAAAATGAGTCAGGAAGTTGGCTAACTAAATTGAATAAATATAACCTGGGCAAAAGAGGAACAGTCAGAGCAAAACCTACCCCTACCTACCTAAGAATGAAAAGATTATCTCAGAATAGAAAATTCCAATTAAAGGTAACCATATTTGGCAAACAGAAGCAAGATTATTAATATGCATTAGGAGGAAGGCTTACGTTAATTTTATGTATTGAGAAATGCGAGCTGTATGGTATATAAAGAGAGGTGAGAAAGTGTCAGGAACGCTCCTGAAGAAAGCTGAAGAGATCCTGTCACCAATCCAAGATCCTGTCTCAACATCAGACACAGAACCAGGAGCCTCAGACAAGACTTCGCGGCCTGATCAACCAGTGAAGTTGTGTTGGCAACATTACGGGGTATGTGAGCATCTGCTTTGACTAGCTACAAACCTCAGATTTGTAACTGCTAATGGTGCTTCAATTTGTATTAGAATTGTATCTGTAAGAGTTCAATGAACTTGCTTTTAGTTTAGGACAACCGTGTCTTAGCCTCCTTGCCTGGTATAAGACCCATTATGGTGTCATAGGGACGCAACAGGGGCCACTGACTTAAATGGATTGAAATTCATCTGAAAACAAGGTCTGCGTGTCCTCAAAACAGCGCTTGTATGAAGCTTGGCTGCTTTGTGACTGACATCAGCACAGAGGTAAATTTCACACTAAAAGATCTGGTACTGAGAAGCTGTTTCCAGAGGGCAGATTTCAACACACCCCAACAAGCTGACATTGCTGCCTGGCACTCAGCCAGGGAAAGCCAAAGCATTGACCTGATATTTATCTGCAGCCGGACATAGCAACCCTGAAGTCCATGGGACGTTCTGGGAGCTACTTCATTTTCAGTCACAAAGCCATGTGTCAGCTCCTCAGGCAGGCGTCAGTCCTTGCTGAATCACTCTTGAGATATTCCCCAGACAATGGGCCCATTTTTGTGTGTCCCAGCTAATGCAGAAATACAACGGCTTCCGTGTTCATTTCTGGGGTGTGTCACTGAATCGTGACCTGGTGAGAGAGAGAGAAATAGTGGTAGTGCCCCCCGCTGCTCCCAATGGTCCCAGTGTCTATAGATGATAGGCAACTGCAACTGGAAGAGTCCAGTGAAAATGCCAGTGAGCTTGTATCATGGGGCAGCCAATTACAATGTGGTGCATCAGCATGTGTCAGACTTACCTCTCTTGCTTCCAAATGGCAGCATCAGGCTCTGAATACACCAGCTGACACAATCCTGCTCCTTCCCCTCTGATCAGGGAGGGCATCAGGCAGATTTATGCTGGATTCATTCTGTTTAATGAGGGATGGGTCAAAATCAAAACCCAGTGGTGTTTAGCCAGTGAGTTTCCTCTGTGTTAGAGCACAGATATTGGGTGTGGAAAGACGAGGAAGACATTTACTCTTGGAATTTATGGCTCATGTTTTCTGCAGGTTGTGGGGAGAGGTGCCAGAAAGAAGAAAAAGACTGCTGAGTAGAACTCTACAAGGATTTAGTCCAGTCTATGTCTTGTCACTGGTTGTGGCTGGGACAATATGAAAAGAACTACTAGGTAGTATGATGGATTTCTCCCATGTGTTTTCTATCTAAGCAACCCATCTACCACTAGAAGATCATTACAAAGGCATCTGAGTACCTCACAATATGCAGGCCAAATCATTTAACTGGTGTAAACTAGCATAATTCCATAAAATTCAGATATGATGATTTTTATACCAACTGAGACCTGGCCCCTTGCCTCCAGACAGTATTTCATAGACTCTAATGTCCTCTTCCCTCTTATTGCCCCCAATCTCAGGAACTGGAAGGCCTCTTCTCTCTCAGTGCTCAAGATGAGGATGGATACATAAGTGCATGTGTGTGGAGGTGCTTGCATGTGCTTATGTATCGTTTAATTCTTCTATCCTTCCAGTGATCTGCTTTACTGTGGAAATTCTAGGGATAGGGCCCAATGAAATATTCACAACAAAATGGGAATAAACCAATCTGCCTTTTACATTGCCCTCCTTTTACATGTTCAAAAATGGAACAATTATCTTCATCAGTTTTGCATCAACAAGTATGAACATACAGACTTTTTCTATATGAAGACAGGCTTTCTTCCAATATATTTGCCTTAACACAGCATTTCTTTGTGGGGATATGGAATCAGTATGAAATTGCACAAAACAAACCAACAAACACATTCACGCTCTATTCTGCAATGCAAATATGTGGGAAATTCACCCCAAGTAGAGAGCATGCACAAAGTCTATGCTTCCCGTAAGTCCTTGCTTTAACAACTGAGTTTTGCCCTGTGTTAATCTTGCTCTATACAAGTATTAATCTGCTGGCATTTATTGCCTTTTTGCCAATTAGGATGTTGTTATTAGATTAGACACAATTGGAAAGGAACCTAATGGAGTCAAATTCATCCCTTGAGCAACTCCACTAACTTGAATGGCATTACACCAAGGATGTATTTGGTTTGTGTTGGCTAACTCTGGATCTGTGCCTGCTGAGGAGGACAGATGGGTCAAGAGAAATCTCCTGGGGTGTATTCTACTAGTTGTGCCTGGGCATAAGAGCAAAACATTATGAAAGAGAGGATTTTGCAGAAGTGCCCTGTGTTCCTTCCCATTGTGCAAGGTGTCCCAGCTATTTGAATATCACAGGTTGTACTCCTGGAGAACTCACAGCTACTCGCCCCCTTGCAGGTGCTAAGCAGGCAGCAATGCACAGGTCCAGATTCGGTCACATCAATAGAATTCCACCTAACTCCTACCAGCTTCAGCTCCAAAAGGGGAGGGTGCACAGCACAAGCTCATTGCAACTTTTTACCTATTCCTTCATTTCATTTGGACAAAAACAGGCCCATGTGGCTGCAAAGACCTTTTAGAAACCTGTGCAGAGGCCCCTGGCAATAATCCACAGGGGCCTCCATTCCCTTCAACAAGGTGATCACAAGCCGCCTGCTGCCAATATCTTTCACTTTTATGGGAACAGACTTGCACTGCACCACGGCTCCTGCTCCCAGGGGCTCCCCCGACCTCCAAATTGGGTTCCCAGGCAGCCCCCACTGCCCAGTTCCCCAGTGGGCAGGTTATTAGAAACCTAGAAGGAATTTCAGCCCGAAGCCCAAGGACCTTGGGCTCTCTAACCTGGTGAATGAGACGCTGCAATGATCACGCACAACTGTAAACACCTTCCAGTCCTCTTCCTTTTCCTCTATATGTTTCTACTTCCCAGCGCTGTCAGAGGCATAAAAAATCTTTTGTGAACTTGGAAGAAGTGTTGCCAGATACAAGAACACATTTCCAACCTTGCAACCAAACATCTGCTCCATGCAGCTGGCCTCCGGGTCAGCAAGGGAATTGGGGAGAGGAGGTAGTTTCCAGTTTGCATGTGTGTGTTTTTGCAAAGGAAACAGCAGTAGATTTGTGGCCGGAAGTAAGATCTATCATGAATCTGGCTCTTGGAGTGTTAGGGATTTATAACTGAGGGGATCAGGGAGGCTGTATCTCTGTGATGGGCTTTTGGAACAGGTGGACTCCTGCAGTTCAGAGTCTTCACATCTGTTCAGCTCTCCCTCGATGCTGCAGGGTCTATGGAAAATGCTGGAGGCTAACAAGTTCGTCCCTGCTGCTTTTTGCCGGTTTGCCCCCATCCCAGTCTCCCTTGTTATTTGTAAATAATGACAGGTGTTTGCTTGGCTTGCCCCACAAACGTTTCTCTGTAACCCTTATGTGTGGCGCCATATGGCCTGTCCTGCACAGGGCTAGCAGGTGGAAGCTGGCCCAGTGCGCTGCAGTCCTGCAAAAAAAAAAAGGTGAATGAAAGCAAGCCAAGGCCAGGAGAGAAGTCCATCTCTTCCACTGCCACAGAGCCTGACTTGGCTTTTATCTAAGGAGTGAAAATCAGGAAGGACACCACCAATGGAGTTACAATTGTGTAAAACTGGAGTAAGCAAAGGAGGCTCAATTACAAGGTATGCATCTGTGCAAATGGCACACAACACCAGTCCATCTGGCGCTGGGCTCTGCAACAGAGCCAGGAACTGTCACAGCCTGTCCAACCTTCCCAACAATGGAAGGAAAGGCTTTCTGTCTGCTACAGGGTTGGATCTGTACAGCAACACACATGCACACACAAATATATTGGGCACATATATAAATATTATGGGCTGTCTCTTTTCCTCCCGCCT
>NW_005842064.1:1436817-1450024 GCF_000455745.1 Alligator sinensis | reverse complement strand
TTTCCCCCCCGCCTCCCCCACTCAGACAGCCTGCATGCATGCTAACAAGAGCCTGCTGTCACTGACATCGGCTGGAATTTTGCCATTGATTTCAGTGGAAACAGGATTTGACCCTTTATCTGTGCACACATGGCACATGCATATGCCAGTGTGCGCATGCATACTCTGCACTTACACCCAGACACACCTAGGGCCGGATCCTGTCACAGGAAATCAATAAAACTATGCTCTGCATGCACTAGCATGGTCATCCCTCATATAAACCATCACAAATATGCCCGAAGTGCCCACACCCAGCTTGTTCCTTCCAGCAGCCTTGACTCTTTGTGTGAGATGGGACCACGGACCATGGATGGACCCGGACCTTGTTCAACAAGCTGCATTTTGTCTGTTTCTATTTTTGTGGGTGGCTGCAGTTGCTCCCTGATGCACAGGGGAGGAGCTGGAGCAAACATTCCCAGAGCACAAAAGAGCTCCACTGGCCTTTGATGAGTAATGACTGAGCCCTGGAGGCAGAATCTTTCTCATCCAACCCTTCAGCCACAACAACTCCACCAATTCTCAGCACAACTCCTCCCTGCTCCTCCTTTCCTTGTTCTGCATCCACCACAGTGGTGACTGAGGCGCTTTTGTTTAACAACATAAAGCAGAAGAATTTCACCAAAAAAGAAAAAACGGGCCACAAGGACCGCATTCACCCACAGCCATGTTTCCCCTCTTTGCCTGGACTGCAGCACTTGTGGGCAGGGGAAAACCAACACCAGCAGCCCCACCCTAGAACATCCAGCCCAAGTCTATGCCACCGCATGCCAAGTTAACACAGGGCCCTTTGCCTGGGGGAGAGCGGCAGCATGCCTGAGGGCTGAGGAGTGCAGCATTCTCCTGGAGGAGGTGCAGACTCCCTTGGAGAAGCCTGAAATGCTAAGAGCCTGACTCTCCACAACTGCCGCTTGCTCAGAGGGTGTGCAGGCCTAGGGGGGTTTACACGGAGTTGACAGCAGAACTCCAGAGAAACTGAGTGCACCCACAGCCCATACCCTTCAATGCTGGCAGAACCATCCACTTGGCTGGCAGAGACACCAGCAGCGCTGAGCGAACTAAGTCTTGCGCAGCTGGCAGAAGGCATATGTAGACACGTCTGAACCTTCTACCAGATACTGATGTCCATTCATTCATCAGCTGGTGCCTTTCCAGGGTGCATTTCGTACCCAACAGCAAGGCTACTGAGTGGTAGAAATAGGGTCACTAGAAATAGCCTCGGCGTCCTTGTCTCTCCCTCTAGGCTACTCCTTGTTATGTAACAGCTGGGGCTAGCATAACAGCACTACATCCTTGCTCAAATTCTCCTCACCTGAGCTCAGCCACTGCCCTGTTGAACAAGTCAGGGATGCTTCTGCAGAAACCAATGGCAAACTCCTCTTGACACTACTGGAGGCAGGATGGACCACCTGGCTATGATCATATCTCTACCTATATATAATCGTTTCACTCATCGCTGACATACAACCACATCTGGGAAGGGATTCAGTGACCAAGAGCAACTATTTAGGAGAGGAAATGAAGGAGAATACTATCTGCATCTGAAACTTCAGGGGACAATTTGCTTGGGTGTTGGTATAAGCATCCTATCACTCACAAATGGTGTTACAGAACCCACAAAGCTGGGCTCTCAGCTATACATCATCTATGAATGAAGGGTCCTGCAGTAACAAAGCATCCCTTAGTAATTTGCTGAGACACTAGTTAGGTAGGACTCAAAAAAAGGAAGACCACCTGGTTCTGATCATCACTTGGTGGCATTTTCCTCTCCATATGTTGGCCTCTCCTTTCCCTGATGATTAGTAAGTGAAAACTAACAGATGACAATCTGAGGTGACAGGGCTACAGATGGGACAGCAGCAAGGCAGACTCTGCCCCAAGTATGAAACATATTTCGCCTTAACAAAGCATGTCCCCAAGAGTGGGGTTAGCGAGGTGCTGATGGGACACCCCTCCTGCCCCTCTCTGCTCTGCAGTGAGCTTTGAGAATGATCAGGCTGATGCAAGGCCTCAGTGGGGACCACAGCTGGCCACCGCCATGCAGTGATGCTTGATGGGTCTATTTCCAAACTCCAGACAATAGCATGAGAACAACAAAGAAGTACTCCCTTCTGCTCAATTTATAACATGACCTCTGCATCGTTGGCCTCCGGTGCTGCCCTCTTCCTCACCATCACGCCACCGCTCACCTGCTGGCAGATCCAGGGGGTGTACAGTGGTGCAGTTGCACCCGTCTTTGATCCCTGCTCCATCCAAAACTTTAAAAGCAACTACCTGGGATGGGCAGCACCAGCATTTCTATTCAGGTACTGCTGAGGGTCAGTTGATTTAATGACTCATTATCTTCTTAATTCCTGCTAATCTCTCTCCACTCCACAGGCATTAACTACCCTCTATCCTTTTTGGTGGTCTTGATGTTCCTATCCTTTCATCTGCAATGTTGCTGTCTGTTCGCTATTTCTGGTAATGTCTCTCTTCTCTTTCACAACCCAGCAGACTGTCTTTAGCTTTACCTGAAAAACCCCAACTCAGGTGTGGTACTATTAACTGAAGTGTAGAAATGACCCAACAGTAAGGTTTTGGAGGCACTGTAAAACATTCAAAATGTAGTTTTATTAATCTGAATAAGAGATGTACATTTAACTATAATGACGACAGGACTAATGACACAAGGTATCTTTTGACTACTTTTTGCCTAACATGTTTTTTTAAACAGCAGCAGCAGCTAGCCAATTAACGCACATTCCAATAGTTATATGTGTTTTTGCTTTGATCTTCAACTGAATAATATAGCACTTGCCCCCTAGCAAAATAGTAAAACTTCCAGTTTCTCTTTAATTGGAGAAAAATGTGTTTTGTTATATGTGACAATGCACCATGCCATTTGCACCCCCATGTTCAAAATCCTAGATTTTTTTTTTTTTAATTTTGTGTCAGGGAAAATCAGCCAAATCCAATCTGGATTCTATCGACTAAGCAGAGCTCAATCGTTCAAGTCTGTATTGCTACCATTGACAAGTATCCTACCTCCCAGACTTTTGAGCCTGGGGCTTCAGATACAGTTAGGGTTACCATATTTCTAGCATCAAAAACAAGGACACCTGTGGAGGGGGGGAAGAAAGGGAATGGTGTGTCAGGGAAAATCAGCCAAATCCAATCTGGATTCTATCGACTAAGCAGAGCTCAATCGTTCAAGTCTGTATTGCTACCATTGACAAGTATCCTACCTCCCAGACTTTTGAGCCTGGGGCTTCAGATACAGTTAGGGTTACCATATTTCTAGCATCAAAAACAAGGACACCTGTGGAGGGGGGGAAGAAAGGGAATGGGCCCTCTGCCCCTCACTCTTAAGCCCCTGCCCCCGCAGCCTTGTCAGCCCCCCTCACTCCCAATCCACAGCACCCTGCCCCCCAGTGCTGTTGGTGCCCCCTGCCCCCCCAGCCCTGCCGGTGCCCCTCACTCCTGACCCACAGCACCCTGCCCAAGCAGCTCCCACGTTGTGCACGAGCATAACCACACACACACTGTCTCTTTACCTGGCTGGGATCTGCACAGGAAGCACATGACCCCCCCAACAGCCAATCACCTTGCCCACTGCTCCCAGCCCCAAGCAGCCAGCTTGGGAGAACAAAAACCTGGACATTTGCTCTCATTTTAAAAACCCACCCAGTCATGAGGGCAGGGGCCCGAAAAAGAGGACATGTCAGGAAAAACCCAGACATATGGTAACCCTACAGTGAGATACTCCCAAATCCATGGCAGGCATCCTATGTGCGAGCTCCAAGCCCAGAGGCCTTAGGCTAGGGACAGAAATTACACACAAACTGGTTTAAGTGATTAGAAACTGGTTTAAACCTGTAACAGAACAAAAGTTCTGTGCACATAAACCAGTTTCAAAATGGCTGAAACTGGTTTAAGATAAACCTGGTTGAATGTACAGATTTCCCTCACTTTATGCAGGTTCTGTATGTGTGAATTTGCTCTTATGCCATGACCCTTTTTATACCACAAAATTTGTTATATGTGAGGTAAATTTACTCTCATGCGATTGGTGTTGTGGAAGCCTGCAGTCAGCTGCTTTGTGCGATGCATTGTGGGAGTGACGTGTACCAAAATATAGTTTCTGGTGTGGATCTGTGCTTCTTGCTCGTTGTCAGCGACACATGTTTCTGTAGTTGCCATCCCCATTATGATAATGCCCGGTGCTTGTGTGTACTGTCTGCTGTTGGTGGGTACCAAAATTGTCTTGTAAAAGTGGTAGAAATGGGTCTGGGGGTCAGTACAGTCGGGGTCTTGGAACGTATCCCTATGTGTTATATTGTAAAGTGGGTTTCTTTTATGTGAATTTGAGTTATGCACCATTTTCCAGGAGCGCATGTACAGCATAAAGCGAGGGAAACCTGTAGGATCAGACTTAACTGATTTGGGTCAAATCAGTTTATGAAATTTCTGTCCCAGACCCCTTCCTGGTTCAAGTTAAATCACAGTCCGTCAGCAACCCAGCATGCTTTCCAGCCCTGGGCTGGCCTGGGCTGTCTGCTCTAGCAGAGAAGGGTTGGGGCAGGGGGCAGGGGGAGGGGGACAGGCAGGGACTGCCCCCCAGCAAACTCCAGCTGGGGTCTGGGGCCAGAGAGGGAAGTTAAACTTCCCTTCCTCTTAGTACAGGGCTGCCTGGCTCTGCCCTGCTAAAAACTTGCTGCTGGCTGCAACTGTGGCCTAAAAATCCCAGAGACACCTGGAAGCAGGAAGAGGAAGTGATAAGAAACCCTGCAGAGTCCTGTTACTATGATTGTGGATTGTAAATTCCAGAGACCTCAGGGCGGGCAGCAGGAAGATGAAGCAAACACACAGCCCATTCTGGCTGTGCGCCAGAAAACCATGCTCTAGCACCCCCTGGCTTTTGGCCTGAGCCACTGCAGGTATGTGGCTGCATTCCCTGAATCAAAAGTGAATGTCTGTCCAGTTGTTTTTCAGTTTAATCTCTGCAGGTTAAACGAACCTGCAAAGACTGAACTGATTCAGCCTAAGGCTTTTTGACTGTCTATACTTAGCCCTGGAGTGCAAATGCCCCCTAGTCTCACTTGCCCCTAGCCAAAAGGCCAAAGGAGCAAGCTAAAGGGAAAGACTGAGAGCAGTTCCCCATCACTATAAATTGTGTAGCTGAGATCCTTGTATTTGGAGGCATTTGTAGACTTTCTCAGGGGTGCCTGCTCACAGTGCAATGGACAGATCACCAGACTCTAACTACACCAAATAATTCAAGGCTGAGAAAAAGGTATCTCCCCCACCAGGCAAGTAAAACCACCCGACTGAAAAACAACCCAAGATGGTATCTCCCCTGCCATCCATGCACACACCCACTGCTCCCATAGGTTCCATAGAGCTCTACCAGAACCCAGCACTTCAGACCATATTCTTTCCAGATATCCCTGTTCATTCCCAAACCTAGTAGATCCCTAGCTCCAAAACATACACTCTTTACAGGCATCCCTCCCAAAACAGAGGCGCTAGGATGAGCTGGTCTAGTCTGAATAAAGAATTTCATCCCAAGAATCGGCTGGTGTCCATTTCTGTCTTGAATTAAAGCTGCTGTGAACCAGCTGTTTGTCAAAGCTTGCTGAATCACACCTGCAAATTTGCATGTGTAATGATTTGCATTTGCATTAGCATGTTCAACACAGGTAACTGCGCAAATAAGAGTCAACTGATATATGTAACCCTTCACCTTTATATGCATGCAGTCTCTGGATTTGGAGGCAGGGGTCCAAATACATGCAGTCACCATACACATGCAAATAACATGCACAAGCAGGTCTGCACACAACTGCTAAATAGACCCCTTTGATTTCTTAGTACCTTGCATTTTCAGATGTGGTGCTATAACTGTAATGCTAGCCTCAGCCCAGTTCCAGGGGATCCATGTCATACCAATTGTCATGGCCTTCAGTAATAATTAGGGCTCTTGCTGGCATTCTCCACAGACAGCTCAGAACTAAACAGAAAGACAGAATGCCATGCAGGTATAGCAGAGGATCTAACACTGAGGCACGCTGGTGGGGAGGCCTGATCATCCACCTCCCATTAGGGTTGTCATATTGAATGAAATAGTTTGAATGTTTGTAAAGATTGCCCATTAGCCAGTTTCAGGAAGAAGATAGGATCTATCTCCTTATCTAGCTCATTGTTTCGGAGCTACGTGCAAAATGTCCTGACTTCGCCTAAAACCTTAATCTAAATTGTACCTTTAGAAGTTTTTTACAAAGAAAGTAAATGTCCTAAATTCCGAGACATCAAAGCCTGGGGCCTTTTAACTAGACTGGTAAAAAGAAAAGAGTATTTACAGTGATATGGAAGTCTCCCCAAGAATAATTTAAAAATGCTCAACAAAGGTAATTTCTGTTGAGTAAGATCCGAGCCCAAATTTGGGAGTTATGATGAATTGAGTAGGAGGAGCCCACTGACGGCAGCTCACTCAATAAAAACCTGTAACTTACTGTCCCAATTTGGAGGTGACTTCACTTGCAGAACAACGAAGGAAGAATCGCAAGTATAAGTTCAGATTAGATTGATCGCCTAATCAAGCCTCTCCGTGAACACGAATCTCTTAGTTCACGCTGAAGCCGCGGAGCGCCCGAAAGGGACTGAAGGAAGGGGACGTAGTCCTATCACTGGTGAGCCCAGCTCATTGAATACTCATTTGAGAAGTGGAATTGGGGGATCAGTACATCCAAAGAAAATAGTTTTAAAGAAAAACTGTACCCTGCTTATTCAGGTCAGAAAACATTGGTCAAAAGGTAGCAAGTGGGGGAGAAGCAAAAATTAAAATATAAATATTTGAGAAAGTTAAATATGTTGAGTGTAAGACATTGTCTATTGAAGAAACATTTTCCATAGAAAGTTAGATTTTTTTTCCTTTACACGTGGCCATGTACCTGGAATCTCTTGACTGTATATTAACACCTTTTTATAGAAGCAGGACATTAGATGCCACAGTTCCCCTCCTTTACCTGTGGCAGGTTAGAGCAGTGGTCACCAACCAGTCAATCTCAATTGATTGGTCAATCGTGGAGCTTCTGACAGTTGATCTCAGTCTGTCAGAGGCTCCATGATAGGGAGCAACAGGACACACATGGCTGGGCTGAGCCATACCCCCTACCGTTTGGGCTGGGCGAGAGGGGTCAGAGCCTGGGTGATTTGTCCAGGAGGCGGTGAGCAGGGAGGTTGGGTGGGGGAATGGCAGGGGCAGGCACGGCAGATCCTGGGATGCCAAAAAATTATCTTCACCATAAAAGAGTTGGAGACCACTGGGTTAGGGTGTTATTTCTTGCATTGTGTCAGGATTGATGGTAGTTTTTCAAAGAGTTTAGATTACAAAATCTATAGGATGGTTTGGCTAGGAATGATCCTGCCTCAGCTGAGGCAGGTGGTTGAACTAGGTGACCTCTGGAAGTCCTTTCCTGCCCTATGATTTTATAATACACACTTGTTTTATACACTGGTATTTTAAAAGATCAACACCCCCCTACAACTATACAGTCAATGTGAATTTAAACCCAATAGCTAGTGAGTACATAGTACTGGAAATTAATGTATAATGTGACCTAGAAATATCTTCAAATTTTAATTTAAAGCATGAATGTTACAATCAAGAAAAGTGGAATTACACAATTACTTCAATTATTTTTACTATCTTAAAGGGTCTGCCAGGTATGAGCAAGCAGCCATAACTAGAGGAACTATATAGCCTACGCAAACTACAGCTATACTGAATACTACACTGATAGGTCTCATTCAAATAAGAAATTTGGCAATCTTTACATACAACTTAATTTGCAATTAGTAAGTCAGAAACCTATACGCTTGTCTCAAGTATAGTGTATAGACATAACTATTTCCAGCAACTAGAAAATGAAGCTAAACAAAGTCAAAGGACAAATATAGTACAATATTTTTAACAGTAAGGATAATTAACAATTGGAATAACTTTACCAAAGGATCTGGCAGGTTCTCGTTCGCTTGAAGTCTTTAAATCTGGATAGGACACCTTTTTTGGAAATACATGCTCTGGTTCAACTAGAATATATGGCCTGTATTATATAAGACAGAGTTTTTAAACAAATGGCTGCAGGCTGGATATGGCCTGCAGACCTGATCTATCTGGTCCACCAGAATATCAGCAAACCACTGAAACTAAGGAAGTATGAGTGGGGGTATGGCAACTGGGGGCAGAAGGGTAAGCAAACACTGATATAGCCCTGGGCATCTTCCAGCTGCTTTGTCCGAAATCACTGACCTACTTCCACGGCCACCAGCCCATGCCGCATGCCTGTGATGAAGCTAGAGATGCCACCACCGCAAAGGGCACATGGGAAAGGTTGGAGCCACCACCACATGCCTGAGGTTGGAGATGGAGCCACCACCATCACTGCTTCTTCATGTGCCAGTCTGGATCTGGCCCACAAGAAGCCCAGTGGTTCAGATCTAGCCCTGGACACAAGGTGAGTTTGATACCCCTGATACTTAAAGATTATCCCTTCTGCCTCTAATATGTTAACTTTCTAGTAAATTAAAGTATACTATTCACAGATAATTAAGAATATCAACTATTATGGAACAAGGAAAAAACCTCATTTCCAAGTGAAAAAAAAAAGTGCACGCCATCTTCAGTACATTTCCAGAATTCTGGGGAAGTCCCGATAGCTTGAATGGGGAAATAACTTCCACCAATCATGGACTACCACATTTAAACCTTCTAAACACTAAAGCCAAGATTATATATACACACAATAGTGCCAACTACAGATGTGAACTAGACACTACTTAACTGTTTGATATACCCTGAATGCAAAGGCAACCATATACTCTGTAGCACATGCTATATCATGCCACAACTCAAATAGGTCTCGATTACTACACAACATGGAAGATACACAGTTATACAATTCCTTTACATAACTTCTTCCAGATGCAGACCCACTATGACTTATCCAAAAAAATCTTTGTCCTTTATTATGATCTTGGCTTTTCAAGTAACAAAAGACTTGCTTTGCTTAAATGTTGGGATCCTTCAGTAGGTAAAACTCTTTAGGTCCAGCAGTCGTGATAGGTCTGGAAGTGCCTGGGGTCTGGTGGTGGCAATGGCACCAGAGGCAGTGGTAGCAAGCCAAGTTTGTTGCCGATGGCTATGACCAGCGGGGCCAAAGGGCCCCCCAAATTCTGCAGCAGGCTGTGTAACTCGCCCCCAGTTTCCAATAGCCTGGCTGAGCACATAGGGCAGCTCCATGGACCAGATCCAGCCCGCAAGCCATACGCTTGACACCCCTGGCTTAGATAATATCAGTAGCAACTCAAAACAAGGCCTTTCTCCACCTCAGCTTTCAGGAGTTCAAATACCTAAGTTAAAGTCCAAGCTAGCTTTGTATCTCTTGCACTCATGGAAAATAATCCTCAGGCCTTAATGTGCTTGAGAACTGCACCCCTTCTAGCAGATCAATATCAGAATTTAGGTTTACAGTAGAATATAATGGTGTATTGTTAGCATACTTCAGCTAACAAATCTTAGCTAACACATTCAAACAGTTTAATATATTATAAGGTAGCATATATTTTAACTTGGGCTATGCTTGTATAATTAAAGCTGGAAGTGACAATCTCTATTTTGAACATCATGTTATATTAAAATACTGCTGGCTTTTGGCAAATCCTCTGGTCAAATAACTTGAAGAGATGAAGTGCACATTTGTCAGAATGCAAACAGAACCTTCTTGTGTATTTATGAATCACATCTACTACTCTCCACTCCTCTTCCTGCTTCAAAAAAACGTATTTAAAAAAACAACGAAATAATTAATATATTATCAAATATATATGGCTCCCATAAACAACTATGTTCTACTTTGGCAGCCACCTTGTCTATCTTCTTTTTTATAGAGAGAGAGTATGTTAACTTTTTGGAGGCCCTAAAATCAAATTGCAACCACCTTCCTTCAAATCCAGTGGATGATACCATTTAGCAAAGTGCCATTAGTGGACAGGTATCTGCACACTGCAAGAGGCAGCCAATAAAAACTGTTTAAAGAGGACTACCCCAAATTTTTAAAGTTGACTGGCCAGGATGCTCGATTGGGGATGCTAGGGGATGCTTGATTACTTGAGTCTGCTAGAGGGTAACTAACATGCTCTAGCAGACTCATGTATTTAGCATCCCCACACTTTAAAATGGCGCTGGGGGTGCTTTAAAACTAACGCTCAAAAGATGCCACCATTTTGAAGCACAGGACACTTAATGCATGAGATGCTATAGGCACTTTAATTAGTGCTGCTACTGAGAGCCGCTGTAATTAAAGAATCCCTCCACCCCAACCCCAGATCACGTGTAAAGATGCCCTAAGCTCTGGATACCATTTGATCAGCATTAACTTCACTGTTATGCCACTGGAAATTGTTAAAACATATTGTGGAATGGGGTTGAGACTAGAGTCAGAATAACAAATTTCTACAAGTAGGTTCAGCGTGACATTCTCCTTAGCCATTTACGTTGAAGTCAATGGTTCTATTTATATTTGTACTATGTGGAAGAATAATGATTTTTTAAAGGTAGAAACTGTTACCTCAGCACAAAATTTCAGTTTTGCTATTACAAAAATTATTTTTCTCAGATAAATACTAACTGCCATCACCACTGGAATGCCAAATAAAATACATTTTTGAAAAAGCTATCTGATGCTTGAAAGTAAGATAAACTGAAATGACAGATATTTCACTGCAGTCCATTGCACTAAAACTGACAGCTGCTCTTATGATGCATAGTAACAAGTTACACCGATGTTCTGTAAACATGTCATTTTTGATGTGCTAAAAATCATGCTCTCCTAACATTTAGATATTCTGCCTTTATTTATGTTCAGAGCTCTACAGAAAATGGCTTAACTTACTACAATAGTCAGGTGTTTGTCATATTGAATGAAATAGTTTGAATGTTTGTAAAGGTTGCCCATTAGCCAGTTTCAGGAAGAAGATAGGATCTATCTCCTTATCTAGCTCATTGTTTTGGAGCTACGTGCGAAATGTCCTGACTTCGCCTAAAACCTTAATCTAAATTGTACCTTTAGAAGTTTTTTACAAAGAAAGTAAATGTCCTAAATTCCGAGAAATCAAAGCCTGGGGCCTTTTAACCAGACTGGTAAAAAGAAAAGAGTATTTACAGTGATATGGAAGTCTCCCCAAGAATAATTTAAAAATGCTCAACAAAGGTAATTTCTGTTGAGTAAGATCCGAGCCCAAATTTGGGAGTTATGATGAATTGAGTAGGAGGAGCCCAATGACGGCAGCTCACTCAATAAAAACCTGTAACTTACTGTCCCAATTTGGAGGTGACTTCACTTGCAGAACAACAAAGGAAGAATCGCAAGTATAAGTTCAGATTAGATTGATCGCCTAATCAAGCCTCTCCGTGAACACGAATCTTTTAGTTCACGCTGAAGCCGCGGAGCGCCCGAAAGGGACTGAAGGAAGGGGACGTAGTCCTATCACTGGTGAGCCCAGCTCATTGAATCGTATTGCTGAGGCCAGCCTATTGAACCGTACTACTGAGGCCAACCCATTAAATCGTACTACTGAGGAATGAAACCATATTTTGGTATTTGGCTTCTCGGAATTCTAGGATTGTAAGTATATTATGAAAAATAACAGTATTGATTCAAATTTAACTTTTAGTTGTAATTGTAGTTGTTTTTGTAACACTAATTCTTATAGCATTGTTTGGGAAGGAAGTGCATTTGGAGCATTGTTTCTGATATGTGTAATTATTGTGTTTTTAATGTTTGTGGTGTTTCTTAAAGCTAAGCAGTGTTATATACGTAGCAAAGAATTTTAAAATAAAATTGTGTTGTATAAATTAAGTGTGTAATCATTGTGAAATCGTGCAATCAGCTAACTACTCCCCCAGCCAGTGCATCAAAACGAATCAGTAAATTGTGTGGGATTTTCTCTATTCCATAACCCACTAGAGACAAGGGTGACCACCTATTTAAAATGAAAAGGCATGCCCACCTGCCCCACCTCCTTCCTTCCCTCCCACCAGGGACACAGCTGAAGTTGAGCTGAGCAGGGCAGGGGTGGAAGCAGGCTGCCTATTTTGGGCTTGGGGATCCCTGCCCTACTGCCTTTCCCTCAGGGGCCCCGTGCCAGCCGCACACCCCCAGGCTACCCAGCAGCAGTTGGGGGGGGCACAACTTCACACCGCTGCTGCTGTCCCCGCTGCTGCTGCCCCTGCTGCTGCTGGGCAGGCAGGGGGTGCCATGCCACAGTGGCACGGGACTCCCAAGGGAAAAGCACCAGGGATGGAGTCCTGAGCCCTCAGTGGGCAGCCAGCATCTACTCTCAACCCACACAAATCTGAGGAGGCATATGCCCCCCACACCCACCTCTGGGGGATGGGCACAGTAACAGGGAGCCACCCCCGCCCCCATACCCTGGATAAGCTTCCCTGGCTCCATTCCACTCCGTGCCCTGGCACCTTGTACCACCCTGGTTGGGCAGCACTCCCAACCCCTGCCCCACTCCCTCACTCACTGTGGGGGCCTCAATCTGCTCCCTCCCTTCCCTCCCCGTAGATTTACCTGCATGGAGCTGCTCTCTGCACTGCCTGCTGTATTTCCTGGCCACGTGCATATATGCAGGTACGCACTTGCACATGGTGCCCCCTGCATCCTGCTCCCAGCAGCCCCTTGCAGCTGGAATGCTGCCAGCCTGCAAGGGGAAACTCACCGATTCCCGCAGATCCCTGCACATTGCTGTGAATCTGGGGCAAATGCTGTCCAGGAGTCATGAAGCCTGGGACCAGGACTTGAGGTTCCCATTCCGGGACTGTCTTGTCTCATTAGGGACATGTGGTCACCCTACCTCCCATGCTGAGTCTGTTGGGTACTCATTGTTAGTAACCGCAGCACTCACCAGGCGGTTTACCAGTTGAACCAGGGGGCGGGTGGATGACCAACCCGCCTTATGGACAGGCCGGGGATGAAAGGGACACTGACTCAGTTGGAAGATAGTAAAATTGAACTTAACGTTTACTTACAGTAAGATTTCAACAGTGGTTACACAACAAAACGACAGTGGTGAAGCAGTAGTTAAAGATGACAGGTAGGAGATAGCAATTGCTTTTTCC
>NW_005842064.1:1435086-1436581 GCF_000455745.1 Alligator sinensis | reverse complement strand
GCCTCATGATCATGAGCTCTTCACACGCTGAACATGACCTGCTCTCGTGTTCTGCATTGGTCTGGCATGTGGGCTGAGCATTTGGTCACCTTTTCTACTCAGACATGGCCCCTTGACCAAATGCCAGATCAAATGCCTTCAAGTTCTACTTCTCCTTCATCTACATTAGACAGTTGGGTGTATACGAAGGTCGACAGCGTCATTACTCTACGTTTAACCGTGTTCAAAATACAACAACCAATACAAACACACAGTAAAATGCCTAATAAGGGTATTAACAGGGTTAACAGCGGAGCGATTATACGCATGGCTAGTGAAGAAAAGTCCCAACCAAATCCTGAAAAGAGGTCTGCAAGCCAGCCTTTACTGATACTAGCTATGGCGTTAGCGCCTTTAGCCGCTTTTCGAATTAACTCGAGTTGGGACATTAAAGGAACTGTAACATTCGGGATAGATATGCAGCAATATTCGGTGGATAAGTTTAAATACTTGCATACTCCTCCATTATGCACTAACATGGCATCTAAAGCAAGCCTATTTTGTAGGGTCATTCGTGATGTTTCTTGTAATTGTCTATTCATTAAGGTTAAGGCTTCGTTAGTGGCATTGAATCCTACTTCTACCTCTTCAGCTAGGCGGACAACGGCTTCACGGGCTTTCATTATTCCCACCCACCATACGAACAGGCCTTCTACTTGCCATTCGATTCGTTTCGCCACCCGCTCACCATAAGTCATTTTCGACCAGACGGTTGTAGTGCGCCTCTGTCTAGAATCAGAATGCCGAACCCATGGGGTAGACGGGTTGGATGTATGGGCGGCGAGAGGTGGACACATTTCTCCGCTCGCTATAAAACAAGCGCCGTTGAAATCAACGGGTAAAGCTGTATATAGTAGCCTGTCATCACACGCCCACATAAGACTGCGGGGTGCGTTAGTTGGCAAATTATGTCGTCTACACCACAGTGCTTGTACCCTGGGTGTGCAGTAAGGATGGGACAAATTACGGCTTTCAAAATATCGTACTTCCGCTTGTCTAAGGGGGAAAAATGCACTTAACAGTGGGTGATTACCATGAAATTCTGTCAAATTTACTCCTTTGTTAGGATCCCATCCCCCTTTCCGCATCGGGGTACTATTGAGAAACAAGAACCACGAAGGTGAGTATTGCCGTGCTGACCATGGCAAGGTTTGGACCCGATCGTCATCTGTTCCCCGCTTTCGTGCCCCCCATGGAATGCGATGACAGTCAATTGGTTCTACTTTATGGCTGCCTAGTCCCCAACTCCTACAGTTTAAGCTTGTGGTATTTTTCTTTGTTACAGGACCTAATGGCCAGTAGTACACCGCCATTTTTTTTTCGCTTCTGTGTGTATGGTTGGGAAAAGACACGACCTGACAACCCGGGCAAGGTATGGGGCCATTGGTTCTACAGCTAAAGGTCTCACACAATGGCCCTTGTACCTCGCGGAACCATCGGGTGATGTCAAGGGGAA
>NW_005842064.1:1433623-1434455 GCF_000455745.1 Alligator sinensis | reverse complement strand
TTGATGTTTTAATATGTGGGACTTCGGGCTTTATTACATTTACTTGGGCTCCCGTGTCGAGTAAAAAGCGTGTCGGTGTTGCATCGGAGCCTCCGGGTGTGCTAACGTTGAGAGTGACATACGGGCGTTCATCATTAAAAGGTTGGCCGTCGGTGCCCGATTCGGCGGCCGCTACTCATTTTTCGCTTTGTTTTGTTCTGGTGATCTCGGCCTGAAACCTAGACGGAGTGCTAACTTTCTTTGTCCTTCATCCCCCAATCTACGGAGTTGGTCTTTCGTTAAACCACTTTAACAAGAACCGAAATCTGGCACGTTCCTCTGGGGTACGATCAGTTCTGGGTTTGCTAGGTGGTGATCCTCTCCGGGGTTCTGCCACTTGTACTCCCGTTGGTGGGGTAGATGCTATTTCTTTCTTATGTGCTGTGGTGAGCTTTCCCAAACTGCTTAGGACATTCCCTATCGGGCCTCCCACCAATGGATGTAGCAATAGGCGAAACATGGGTGTATTGGTATCCCCATAAATTTCCACGCAGGCTTCTACTGCTGGCGTAGACACGGGAACTATGCCAGGGTCGTGGCACCAACGGTGAGGCCAGCTACTATTCACTTGCTGGGGGTTTAAATTTAACGGGTACCGTCCAGGATTCCAAGTTAAATAACTCATTCCCGCTATGGCGTACAAAAGTTGTGTAGCCGTGGGGTTGCTAGGCGGATCCGCATGCCAGGCATGGACTCGAGTCATCAGCGCTGGAACCATAGCAGCACACAAAGGAATCGGCCAGACCTTGTTACGCAGTATCAGGGTGGTATCACTGCATGCCCCTCCGCTCCA
>NW_005842064.1:1427422-1433312 GCF_000455745.1 Alligator sinensis | reverse complement strand
GCCCCTCCCGCTTCAGTGATGTCACTCGCCCTTCCTGCGTCAGTGTGCAGGCCCTCCCCTAGGGGTTTTTCCCTCACTGCGTCCCGCCTCAGATACTTTAGCCATGCCTTCTTTTTCCTCTGCGGCACCATCTTGGAGCGACGCTTTGGCTTGTGTGGCACTCCGATCCGCGGCTGTCCTAGCCAGGGTCTCCACCACGCTGGCTTGGTTCGCCGCATGTCGCAACAGGGTGGTCACATTGCGAAACAAGACATTAATCATTTTCCCCTTTTTCCACTTCTTTGTGCCCCATTTCCATTTTGTGGCCTCCCGCCCGTTGGTCTCAAGGCCTTCCCGGAGTCCTGTTAGGATCTCATTTTCAGTGCCTCCAGGGCTGAGGTTAGGGCATCTGAATTTATCAGGAGGTGTGTCGCAGCCACCACCCTCCTTCAGATATTTGATACATCTAGCGTATTCTTTTGCCGGGGTATGATCGCTAGTATCGATGGAAGCTTTAACGCGGTGGAGTTGTACCTCCGCGGCCGTGTCGGGTGGTCGATACAGGACCGCGGGGCTTGCGAGAAGACACCCCAAGGCTGCAGGAGTGAGGCTTGTAACAGCCCATTCTTTGAGCAGCCCTCCAGTGTTTTCAGCGGGGTGGATTGAAACATGGCCGCCGATCCTTCCGTCTGGCTGGGCCTGATGATACGCCACATGGGCCCATAAATCATCGGCACTGGTGGTCGGGGGCCTGTGGTGATTTCTCCACGGGCAATGCCGAACTAACTTGTCAGTGCATTCCTCATTCTCCCTTTTCCCCGTGGATCCTGTTCGTGACGCCATGTTAGTAACCACAGCACTCACCAGGCGGTTTACCAGTTGAACCGGGGGGCGGGTGGATGACCAACCCACCTTATGGACAGGCCGGGGATGAAAGGGACACTGACTCAGTTGGAAGATAGTAAAATTGAACTTAACGTTTACTTACAGTAAGATTTCAACAGTGGTTACACAACAAAACGACAGTGGTGAAGCAGTAGTTAAAGATGACAGGTAAGAGATAGCAATTGCTTTTTCCGATGTATGTGCGGATGGAGAGCTCACTCTTCGGTGAAATAATAGCCAGAGTGTGACTATTCGTATGACTATTCGTACTATTCGGCCATGGGGACACGGATTCCTGGACAGGGTGATCAGTCCTATCCAAGGGCCTGCATGGAACCCAGGAACCTGCGCTTTAGCGCGCTGTCCCTTTTATAAACTCTTCAGCCAATCAGAGGAGGCTGCTGATTTACAGTTAAGAGAGTGTGTCTGCTGGCCAGGCAGTCACGCTTCTCCTGCGGCTCCTGATTTGTTAAGGCTGTCTGATCACGAGCTGGTCAGCCTCATGATCATGAGCTCTTCACACGCTGAACATGACCTGCTCTCGTGTTCTGCATTGGTCTGGCATGTGGGCTGAGCGTTTGGTCACCTTTTCTACTCAGACACTCATAATAACAGGGCCTAAACAGCACTTGTTGAAGGAAGCGGGTCGGGGGTTGGGAGTGTTGCTCTTCGTGGTCCCTGAATTCAGTCCTGTAAATTAGAACACTCTCACGGTCGCTTTGTTTTACATCAGCTTCTGTGACCCTGATCATGCATTTCAGTGGCCAGGGATCCTGAGAACATGGAAACCCTTTTTGGGATTCTAATCTATGGAGGCATGTTATTAGTATTTGCCCTAAAGAAATCCATTTAAGAAGGAGCCACAGTCCATTTTTTCTAGCCAACAGAGCTATGACAGGACAAACTTGTCCAAACTAAACACAAGGCACAAAAACCATCCAACCATTTATCTCCACGAACCTTAAAGTTTCCCTTGTGTCCTCTTGCTTCATGGAGCATGAAACCTGCTATCTAATGCACAGCCTATTTCCAAGTTTACCGGCTGCCTGTTTCCCCTGGCTATGCACACGCTGACTGAGAGGCACATGCCAACTCAAAGCCTTCCTGACCTTTCCTCCGATGTAATTACCATTTCTTAATCCACTTAAAATGATACTTGCTTCAATTCCCCTTTCGCCTCCAGGGCATGTGCAAGGGAAGGCTGGTCTCTTTTCACCTTAGATGATCTGCTTCCTGCATTTATGGGAGTTGGGGCCCTGACCCAGACGGATTTCATGGTAATTAAATGCATACATGTTTGTCCTTTTCTGTAGGGTACTGGCAGTCAGTTGTGCATATTCCTCCCTGCAGAGTGGGCTGCGTTTCAGAGAAAGCAGAGTCAATTGCTCTATTCAGCAACTGAAGGATGTTGAAGCATTTTGAGAGCCTTTTCCAATAAATTCACAATACCAGTATGAGAAATTATCATGATATTTCTCTGGGCAGCATCACAAAAGCAGGTACCATATTTGGTTGGGAGTCAGGAGGCCTGGATTTTAATCTCAGCCCTGCCAAACAGCTATATGGCCTTGAGCAAGTCGCTTATTTTCTCTGTGCCTATTTCCCTTCCCATCTTTATATAAGAAGTTATCTTAAGATTAGAAGGTTTTTTGAAGGAAGGTCTCTTAGTGCAGTGGTACACAACCAGTGGTCTGCACCCCCTGGGGGGCAGGGCTCAGGGGATCCACCCAGCCCAGCCCCACATGGGGAAGAGCTATCTTGGACCCCAGGGCTGAGGCAAGCCCTGAGGAAGGGGTAGGCATGGGCCCATCCTGCCCATTCCCATAGCCTCCATCTTGTGGGCTGCACTGTGGGTGGGCAGGCAAGGCTCCATGCTGCTCCTGCTCGGGTGAGTGGGGGCTCCTCACCACTGAATCCTGCCTGCTGCATGTGAGGCTGTGCGGGCTGGGGAGCCGGGCCGGGTCATGGAGTTTTTATGGCATGCTAGAGGGGGCCTCAGGAAGAAAAAGGTTGTGAACCTCTGTCTTAGTGCATTTACAGCACCTAGCACAATGGGATTTGCAATTTTGGCGGCAGCCTCTCAGTGCTGCCATAATACAGCTAATATATAAACCCATCGGATATATCTGGACCTTCCATGTCTGGACACTACAAAGCACAGCAGGTTGTTTCTGAGACAGTCCATTTCTCATCATGCTCATCTGTTATCTGTGCAGACACTGTCAGATTTTCTTCCTCTCCAGCTCTTTGGGAAACACTAGGGCAAGGGTAACTCTTTTTGTGCAAGCCAACTTCTTGCTCTCCTTTGCTACAGGGTTGCAGGATGATGAGACTACAGCCCTAAGACTATGGGAGGATATGGGAGCAAGGTGCTGCTGGAAACCCAGGGCTAGTGGAGGAAACTGGGGAGACAGACAGCGAGCAAGCACTCAAAGGGCCTGCCTGCTGCCACTCACTGCCAGCACCCGCCACTACTCAAGACTGACCCCAGGCACAAGGGGAGCCCCAGAGCCACTCCTGCACTGCTTCAGGGGGAGTCTGCGGGGGATGGCTGCACAGGGTGCTAGGCTCAGCCGGGACAGCAACAGGCAGGTTCCTCCTTCCAGCACCTGCCCCCTGCCCACTTCCTCCTCTCCCCTGCGTGTCCCACTGGCCAGTAGCAGGCACTTGAAGGATGAACTTGCATGCTGAGCCTAGATCCCCACACAGCTGCTCTTTGCAGGTCATGGCTGAAGCAGGGCTGAAGCAGTTCTGGGGCTTTCCCTGCAACTGGGCCAGCAGAAGGGAGGTGCAGCCACACCACAGCCCCCCCCTGCATCTGCACCTTTTCCTCTCTGACCAGCAATGGATGAGAGGAATATCATCAATAGAGTTGCACCAGGGTCAGATCAGCCCTGACTGTCCAGCCAACACCCTGTACCCAACAGACCCCTCTCTCCGAGGATGAAGGTTTAGACCACCAGTGAGCAAATGTCTGTGACGGCAAGGTGGTCCCTTCCCTGCTTAGCGCCCATTCAGTCTTTTCTAAGTTCTGTTGTCTCAGTCTGACTCCAGTTTCCTCTATACACAGAGGCAGCTGGGGAAATGCCCTGGCTCTTCTGGGAGCACAGAGATGTCATCAGCTCACAGCCAGTTTTGCAGCCGCTGCCCATGGTTATAAGGAGATTCCCAGGACTGAGCCCTACAGTGACAGCTGATGTGTCCCCTCTGGCAGTGTCTGCGTGGAGGTCACCTGTCAGTGATACCTGTGCTGATTCCATACCATGGAATGACTCACAGCTGGATCTGGGACATTCCCATAAATCCAGGGGTTACTTAGGGTCAGTCATTTCTGCCTTCTCAGAGACAAACTGCATCAGTGTGAGAGGTTCCAGTCTAGAAGTGAGGGAATGAGAATTTTGGTTTTGAGGTCTGGTGGTTCCCAGGGGGTGGTGAAATACACCTTTGAAGAGGAAGCCATTTGCCCATGACAGTTGGCAGGGAGTCTACGCCTTTCCTACCGATAAGGACCAGGCAGAACATGCAGCGAGTGATAGCAGCTTCTAGCTCCCTGCATGCAGGACAGAGCCCTTGCCTTGTTCTGATGGGGGGGGCCATGTGTGTGCTGAGTGCAAGCAAACTTGGATTGCTTGGATTGCCCATTGTGTTTCTGTTCAGGCTCCAGACACTCCTTTGATTTTCTTAGTGGAAGGACAGTGGCAGGGACCAGGTCATGTGGGGCTCTGTGGCTGAGAAGAGGCAGCAGCCTGGGTCTGGTGAAGGGCTGACAGCTCAGAGCATCTCCTGGGCTCAGGACAGGGTGAACCAGAAAGACCCTTCAGCTTCCTTCCACATCAAGGCACCAAATAATAAATATTCCTTACATGGCAGCCAACTGATTCTTCATGTTTAAATTCTGACCTTTGCTAAAACCCCAGGGCCTCCTAAACTAAGCCTGTCCCATCCCCTTTCCTGCATCACTGGGTTACCTTGGGCAAAACCCCATGACTCAGTTTCCCTATCTATCATTTAACAATCTGAACACGCTGAGGGGTCATGAAGTATCAGTTGCCCACTACAGAAGGCTCTAGGATCCTCCCCAGCAAAGTGCAAGGGAAGGGCAGGGGGTTCATGTTCAGCAATTATTATCTACCCAACAGGCCGTCAGAGGGGACATGACCTTGAATGCTCGAAGCTCACAGACCCTCCACAGCCGCTGATGGATACTTCAGGTTAAATGCAAGACAGAGACAAAGGGCTTGTTGAACCAACCACAATAAACATGATTTATTTAGGAGTCTGTAAATCAGTCTATGCCCCTTAAGTGAAGAGACCCAGCCATTCACTGCTCCCCCCGCCCCTCCCCCTCCCCATCCGCCACTCCTCTTATCTGATACCTGATGGATGTCAGGACCCAGGTGACACATTCACAAATCACAAGCCAGCAGCTTAATGAAGACCCCATGCTTTGTGGCATTAAGTTAAAGGCAGAACACACAGAGGAAGGTGCCTGGAACGAGCTCCTGCCATAGTGGAAGAACAAAGGGGAGACTGCCAGGGGCAAGTGGCTACAGCTTAGCTGGATGTAATCTGCCCTTTCTTTCCTCCAGGACTCAGGCTGAGAGGGAAAGGTCTGGCTCCATGGAGGTGTCTGAACTGAGGATTTTTACAGTCCTGAAACAGAAGGGAGAGCACTGTCTCCACCCAGTGGGCATTCAGGAGTAGTAAGGGCAGGCACAGCATTGTAGCCCCAGCTACACGTGAGTCTCGTGAATCAGAAGGGCTTGATGCAGAGATTTCTGTGTCTATCTGACAACCTTTTCCTTTTCCGAATGAACAGGGAGTCCTGAGACTCTGTATAGCCTGAGAGCCCTTTTCTGAGGTCGACGAAAGTTCTCCCTCACTGTTGCAAAACCAGATGTGAAAGAGCCTATCACAAACACAACCCATGGTGAAGGCAGGGACAGCCAGCAATTACAGTTGGGGGTCAAGATTCCTCAGCTCTATCCCTAACCGTGGAAGGAAGTGTGGTGTGGGGATTAGGGGA
>NW_005842064.1:1426723-1427412 GCF_000455745.1 Alligator sinensis | reverse complement strand
AATCCTGGCTCTGACTGATGGGCTTGGTGGCCTTGGGCCAGTCCCTTAAACCCTCCCTCTGCCTGTTTTTCCACCATTAAAACTGAGGGAAGAATTCCTTCCCCAAAGATCCACTGTGAAGCTCATTCATCTCACAGTTGTAGACAGTTTTCAAACCTGCACACACCTTACCATGAATATGTTTGATATTATATCACCCCTATAAACTCCCCGACAGTCTCCCTAAATGGATCCTATTCTCAAAGGGTAGAGAGGTGGTTTTGAATCTCCTCAATGCACTGTCAGCAGACTCCAAGACCCATCTGTCTTTTCACAGCATCTGACCTTCCACACTCCTAGGAATGCTGCTTATTCAGCAGGGGAAAAAGTCAATTTCAGGTCCTTTTCTCTCATTTAATGGAAGAAGAGTAATGCGTAATGGCCAATTGCTAGGATTGTGCTTAGGCAGCACTTCTCAGACTGGAGGCTGCAATCAACTGGGCACTGTGCCAGAGAGTAGCAAAAGGATCCTGGCAAACATCTGCCACTGAAGGTAGATAAGTCTGGAGGGGAAGCGGGCTAGTACTTGGTACCTCTGGGATATCCGCTGCTACCAAAGCTGGGATTCACACTGGCAGGCAATGGGCAGGATCCTTTCGAAAAGATGATCCTCCTCTCTATGTCCGCCCCTGGGCACCAGGTCACACCCC
>NW_005842064.1:1415076-1426692 GCF_000455745.1 Alligator sinensis | reverse complement strand
GCTCTTCCTTCCACCATGCATCATCCCGGCTGGACTCCATAGTGACAGGCATGGTAAAAACAATCTAGATCAGCAGATGGCTCTGTGTTTCCTTCCAGCCCCATTCTACCAGCTGCCCAGATCTGAAAACCACTCAGTTGTGCCAAGTGCTATATCATCTCCAGGCTGTGTTCTTTCATGCCACATGGTTCTCACCTGCTTCAAATCTCCCTCCCCTGCCATCCCCAGGCAATGTATCTAGGCCCAGTGCCTGGATGTGCCAGCCACCTTTGTATCATGGCTCCCTTGTTATCAGTAACTGCAATATTCCACCCTCCCAATACCAAATTCCTTTGCACTCTCCTGAGCACCCACCTGCAACAACCCCATTGGAATATCCCAGCATTGTCTACCAAGTCAGCTTCTCCTCAGTCCTCAAAGCCCACCACAGTCTTATGGTACAAGAACTGCACAGTCCCTAACTCCTGCCCCCAAAATTCTGGTCAGCCTACATTAAGGTTGTTCCTAGGCACTGTCACCTGCAGCAAACACCACAGAAGGTTAACTCAGGTGCAACTAGGAAATTTTGTGCCCTGGGCAACACAAATCTTGCACCCCTTCTAAGATAGCACCTGGGGCTGGTGCCCTGCTCACCCACCCCTAGTAAGGTTACTGGGTTAATTATTAACCTATTTGCCTGATCTCTTGCTGTCCATCACCCTGGACTTCAATCTATCTCCCAGTCACCACCTATCCAATGCGAAAAGCATCCTTAAAGACTTACAAGCCAAGCACCTTAATAACTTGCTTGCCCTACGAAGTCTTCTTACATCTCAGAATGGTCCCTACTGTGAAAATTGCTTTGCTTTTAAAGAACATCTTGCATTCCCCTCTCTCCTCTGTGAAACATCCTTTCACTCCCCTCCACTATGAAAACATCAGTTTCTTAACACCTTTCTACCATTACCTTTTTCTGCATATTGCTGCCCCTTCCCAGTTTATGCTGGAAGACTCCAGAAGTAAACAGAAGTGCAGCTCCCCAGTCTAACTCATGGCACTTCACAGAAAGCACCAAGAGTTAGACTGATCCTCCCAACCCAACAGATGTTAGCTGCTGAGCCAGGAGGGTGGGGGATCGAGCTCCAATTTGGAGCTGATCCAGCAAGAGAGACTGTCTCTGCAGCCTCTTCTCCTAGCCCCACCCTCCCTCTCTCTCCCTGCCCTGGTGCTGTCTCAGGATGGGAGTGGGGAGAAGGGAGGGGAGGGATCTTGGGCTGCTGTTTACCCAGCCTGTGCTAGAGTGGGGATGGATGGGAAACTCCAATCCAAGGTTCCCTCCCATCCTTTCTCCCCCATTCCCATCCTGAGACAGTGCTGAGAGCAGACACAAGTTAACGAAGGCACTCCATTTTGGAGCACCTTCATTTGAACCCTCATATAATGAAAGATAATTTATTGTGCAATGGGAGCACTGTGAAGCTGTGCTCTTTTCTATTAGGGTACGGCTGTAGAGTGCTTTCTAGGATCTGTGGCCCACATGGGTCAGATTTCCAAAATGCTCAGTGTCAGTTTTTCCAGCATGCAGCACCCATTGGGCCAGATTTTCCAAAGAGTTCTCCTATTTAAGTACCTATATAACAACCACATTTTCAAAGGTGCTCAGCATCCAGCAGTACCCACTGGGACACAGAGGAGCAGATTTTCAAATGGGCCATCAATGTTCAGGTTAAGTTTGGCCATTTTTCCCTTTATCTTGCAAATCAAGGGCAGTGACACTTCCACTCAGTTCAGCACTGGTGAGGCTTCACCTGGAGTACTCTGTCCATTTTGGGGCCTCACACTTCAAGAATGTGGACAGTTGGAAAAAATCCAGCATAGAGCAACAAAATTATTGGGAGCCTATGAGAAAAGGCTAAAAGAATTAATGGTATTTAGTTTAGAGAAGAGAAGACTGCAGGGGGATTTGATAACAGTCCTCAAATACGTAATGAGCAATTACAGAGAGGACAGAGATGGGCTTTTCTCTGTGTCCATAGGGAACAGGACTAAGAGCAGTTTAGGTTGAAGATTAGGAGGAACTTTCTGACTATGAGGGTGGTCAAGCATTGGAACAGGCCACCTAGAGAAATTGTGGAATCTCCATCCTTGGAAATTTTCAAGAGCAGGTTGGACAGACACTTGGCTGGGATGGTTCAGTCAGGGACAATCCTGCCTTGAGCAGGGAGCTGGACTAGATGACCTCGTGAGCTCCCTTCTAGCCCTACTTTCCTATGATCTCTTTGAGCAGCTCCCTTATAGCCAGTTTCAGTTCTTTCCATTGCAGAATACATCTAGACTAGTTTCTAATAAACCTTCCAGCAATACTGCAACATGCAACTGGGTCCTGATTTTAGAACTGGATTGGCAAAACATCCCAGGCCCAAGTGTCTGCTGGCACATATGACAGGCACACGTTCCTGAAGCAACAGGATAGACATTTGCAACGACCTATGATTTTGCTCTTTTAATATATACAGGGAGCCCCTGTTCCTTCATCCCCATGATCTAGTGTTTCTCAATGCAATTATCTAAGCGGCAAAGTAAGAAGTACACTAGATTTAGGGCCAGCAGTTTCCCAACTAGACAGAAAGACTTTGAGGCAGGGAAGACACCATGACCTTTTCTGGGGCTCCATTTACCCTCCAGAGAATTAAGATCAGGGCACATGGGGGTGCTGCAATACGAGAGGGCTTCCGTGAAAGGGAGGGAAATTGGAGCATGACTCTGTTGGGGCCCCCAGCCCATGCAGGCTGCAGGGTCTGGACCACAGATGGGCAAAATATGGCCCATGGGTCAGATCTGGCCCACCACCTGACTGAATCTGGCCCACAGCTGCCCCTGCAATGTTCCATATGGGGCTGAGCCCTGCTGGCTCTTGCTGGGGCAGCCTGCACTGCGTTTCCACCTGCACCTGCTGGTCCAGGCCCTGACTAGTGTGCTCAGCTTCTGGCATGAATGACATGTGCCCCCGGCAGCTGGGGGGGCATGGCTGCACTGGCGGCGGCAGGAGCGCTGCAGCAGCAGCAGGAGCACAGTGGTGGTAAGAGCAGAGCTCACACAGATGGTACCAGTGCTGTTGGCGGTGGGCGGGGAGCGCCGACCAGGGATCGGCAACCAGCTGCAGGCACTGCTGGCAGTGGTGGCAGTGGCCAGCAGCAATCGCAGACCGCCCACAGATGCCACCGGCAGTGTCAGTGGCAGGGTGGCGAGCAGCGATTGATGATGCCTTTTTCTAGGGGGTGCACTACCACGCTGAGGGGGTGCCCGTGTACCCACGTGCATGCCCTACGTGTCACCCCTGGCTTCTGGGAAGGCTGTTCCCAGTGCTGCTCTGCTCCCCTCATCTCTAGCAGGAGCCGCCTTGCTGAAGGTTCCTGCCAGCCCACCCAGAGTAGCACAGCCAGGGCAAAAGCAGAGGAGAAGCTGCTGCTGGCAGCAAGGGGAGCAGAGCAGCACCCAGTCAGCTGCGGCCACCTGGGTGTTGCTCTGATCCCCTCCCCTCCAGTGGGAGTTCCTCTTCTTGCTTCTTCCCCTGCCTTGCACTCTGGGCAGGTGGGAGGGAAGCTTCAACAGGGCAGTTCCTGCTGGAGGTGAAGGGAGCAAAGCAGCACCAGATTGCCTGCAGCAGAACAGACCAGCTAGAAGCTGCACATTGGCTAGGGCTGGGCTGACGAGCACAGGTGGGAGCGTGGCATTGGCTCAGCCCAGGGCAGGGCTCAGTCCCATGCGGAGCGCTGCAAGTGTCGGGGCAGCCTCCCTCCCCTCACCCCAGGCTGAGGTCCTAGAGCTCAGGCAGCATCCCCCCCATATACTTGCCCCCCCCAACTCACAGGGCAGGCTTGGCCCTGGTCCTCAGTGATCCAGCCCCGTGATCCCAGCCTCAGCCACCCGTCCTGCTCCCAAACACTGCTGCCACCCTCCTCCCAAACCCCATAGGGAGTTTTGGTGAGTTGTTGCAAAGGGGAAGCAGGGGTGCTGACTCAGCCTGTGACAGCTTATCAAAACTCCCTATGCGGCCCTTGGTCCCAAATCATAGACTCATAGAAAATTAGGGTTGGAAGGGACCTCAGGAGGTCTGGTCCAGTGGTTCTCAACTTTTTTTGTACCAGGACCCATTTTTAAACATCAATGGCCAGCCTTGAGCCCCTGCTCCCTGCCCCCAGGTCCCAGTCCCCAGTGTGTGGGGCTGGGGGCACATGGGGTGGTGCACGAGGGGCCCCAAGCAGCCCCTTGCAGGCTGGACAGACCTCTGCCAGCCCGCAGGGCAAAAGCCATGGTTTCCCACGTTTTTCTCCTTCAATGGAAAATCAATTTTTAAAATATTGTTGATCCATTTTTAAAGTTTGTTTGCAACCCTCTCATATATTCTTGTAGCCCACTTCTGGGTCACAATCCACAGGTTGAGAAACGCTGATCTAGTTCAACCCCCTGCTCAAAGGAGGTCCATCCCCAGCTAGATCATTGCAGCCAGATAACTGCCCACGCCTGGTCTGGACCAAGGTGCCCTGGCGCCCGGCTCATGGCCACGACACGGGGCAGTCAGCAGCCCCCGCCAGGCTCTTTGGCACTACCACGTGGCTTTGCCCCAGGCGGGGCTACAATTCCCAGCGGGCCCTGCGCGTGGCGTGGCGCCGGCCAATAGGAGAAGACGTTCCTTCGCGGAGCGACACCTTCCGGGAGTAGTAGTCCGGTGCCGTGGAGGAGCGGGCGGGAGAACTGCCAGTCCCAGCATGCCGCGGACCTGCGGGAGCCAATGAGAAGCGAATATGTTGGGGCTGCGCATGCGCGCCATCTCAGGTGGTTGGCGATTCATGTGGAGGTCAGAGTCGCGGCTGGAGGTGTGCAGGTGGCGTGCCGCGGCTTGCGGGGGGACGAGCCTGGGCGGGAAAGTGTGCCCGGCCCGGGGGGCGGGAGTCCCGCTGGGGGAACTGGGGAAGAGGGTGCAGCCGGGGGGTGGCCGGGGAGGTGGAGGGAGCGGTGTTGAGGAAGAGGCCCCTCGTGAGGCGGAGCCTGAGGGCTGGTTCTCCTTGTTTTGCTCAGATCTGCCCCTGGTCATGGGGATCCAGGGGGCTGTGGTTTGGGGCAGGCAGGAAGGCCCCGGGGCACTTAATCCATCTCCGAGGCAGCCGTTCTCGCTCCTTTTTAGACATGGGGCAGCCCTGGATGGACGCAAGGCCCCCTTGGAAAGTGCCAGCTCTGTTTTCACTTTTTTTTTTTCAGTCGCTAGAAAAATAGATCTCTGAGTTTATCTTGTGAAACACATTTGTCTTAACCTAACAGCGCTCGCATTGTGTGGCGCCCCACAGCCCCCTTGCAGGGAGCTCGAGGAACCCCTGGGGGCTGTGGCCTCTTGGTTGAGAATTGCTCTAACAATGTTGCTGGGTTTTTGCAGGTGTGAGTCTTCAGAGACGGGCATTGGATTGACAGATGGCTGCCTCCAAGCTGTTTGAGACCGTGGGGAAAATTGGCCTGGGGTTGGCCATTACAGGAGGAATTCTCAACTCTGCCCTCTATAACGGTGAGCAGAAGAGGCAGAGCCTTTTCCTTTTCTGCTGAAATGTTCAACTCCACAAAGTCGGGTGTAAAGTTAGAGGGAAGTAAACACATCAGGGGGCTTTGCTGATTCCAAAGTGTGTTGGAAATAGCTCTGTACTGAAATAATTTCTGTTTCCTTAAAATAAATGCAACCAAGGTGTTTGTGAAAAGGGTACGGTTAGGCTAGTTCTTATGATACTTTGAGGACTGGGAGATCCAGTGGGTTGGTTTTCTTGCCCTTGATCTTAATTTTCTCTGCCCTTAGCACCTCTTACACTAGGGCTTGAACTTTTATCCTTGACCCCTTTGCTGATTTGCTTGTTTGCTTTGATTCAGGTTGTCAAACTCATCCAGCCTATGGGCTGGATGAGGGGCACGGGACTGGTCTGCAGGCCAGATCAGACCTATGGACCCCCTCCCCCAGCATACCTAATGTGCAGCTGTTCCATCTGGTCTGGAACGTACACCACATGCAGTGCAGATCCCAGAGTGGTCAGAATGGGAGCTGTGTGCAGCACAGTCTGTCTGGAGCTGCAGCAGTGCTGCATGCAGTGGCCACCCTAGCCGGACTGCACCACACTTGGCATCTGCTCTGGCAGCTCCGTGACTGCCCTGTACATGGCACCTGCTCCAGCCAGTCTGGGACCTGTGTTGTATGCGGTGCCTGCAAGCTCCGCATGCAGCACAGATCCTAGACCGGCTGGAGTTAGTATTGTGTGCGCCCTGCATTGCAGAATGGCACCATGTGGTACAGTCTAGCCTGATCAGCCACCTCAAGCAGGCTGGCTGCTGCTTCAGACGGACTGTGCCTCACACAGCATCTGTTCTGGCTACTCTGGGATCCATGTCACACGTAGCACAGGTCCCAGACTGGCTAGAGCAACTGCCAGATCAGGTATGCTGGGAGGGGGAGAAGAGGAGGGGGTCCATGGGCCTGATCAAGCTGGTTAACTGGCCCTGTGCCATCATGTGCCATGTGTAGGTCTGATCAGACTGGGGGACAGCACTGGTGTCCAGGTGGTGGACTTTGCAAGCCAGGTGTGTTTGACACTACTGTTTTAAGGCAAGCCATTCATTAGCCCCCTGAGGGAGCCCCCTGAGGTAAAGAGAGCATAAGCAATATTGCTAAGTTTTTGGTATGCTCTTTGGAAAATATACTTTGAATGCATGCTCCCAAAATGATAGGTTGCGGTCATTAAGCTGTGCGTGTTATGCTCTTTTTTCTAGTTGATGCGGGCCACAGAGCTGTTATCTTTGACAGACTCCAAGGCGTTCGAGATGTGGTAGTAGGGGAAGGCACACACTTTCTCATTCCCTGGGTACAGAAACCAATTATTTTCGACTGTCGTTCTCGCCCGCGTAATGTTCCTGTCATCACTGGCAGCAAAGGTAAGTGTAGTCTCATAGCTGCCAGTGGACCAGAGCAACATTGATGTCATTCGCCATGGTCTCTGAGTGCCTTTATTAATTAGGATACAATCCAGCAAAAATATTGAGATCTTTGTCCTCCCTCTCAAGGTAATGGGAAGAAAAAAAATTCTTAGGCCCTTGTCAAGATAGTGCTTTAAGGAAACACGACCCCTGTAATTAAAAAGTTACAGCCATGTAAAATGATAGTTCATTGGAATACCTCTGATCACAAGTTCTTGAGTGTTTTGTTGCTGTTGGATTTCTTAGTAAAGTCAGCTAACAGATGGGGAAGAAAATGGCAGGCCTTGATTTTGCATGGTCTATTTCTTTACTAAAACCCATCAGATTGGAGCATTGTATTATCTCTCTTTGGGGACCCCCAAATGCTTGAGATTGATCCAGCACGTGCCATGAAATGGACTGTGTTATTCTATAACTAGTCTCTGATCTGTAATAAGGGAGCTTGCTTCAGTCTGATCAGCCATCCCTTAAAAACAGTTTCTCTATTCGCATGAAAAGATGAATAATTCCCCATCCCACATGGAAGAAAGCACTTAAATTATGTTTCTTGGGGATCATATCCCTTGGTGAAGGGGGACAGTAAAAAAACCAAACTGGCAGGAGTGAAGTTTGCCACTGAATATGCCAGGTGGCAGAACTCTGAATCTGCTTGTCCCTCTTTAGCTACTAGGGAGAGAGTTATCTCTGGATATCTCTTGTCCCTCTGCTTTGCCTCTAAGTTACAAATCTGTCTCTGCAGACCTGCAGAACGTGAACATTACTTTGAGAATCTTGTTCAGACCAGTTACCAACCAGTTACCTCGGATTTTCACAAGCATCGGGGAGGACTATGATGAGCGTGTACTGCCCTCCATCACTACTGAGATCCTGAAGTCTGTTGTGGTAAGGACAGCACAGTTGCTGTGCAGTTATGCCGATTGTGTATTGCTGCTTCATGTTTCTGAACAGTGAGACCTAATTTGGCATGGGACATTCAGTGGTCCAGGCTAGAGTTGATCTGCTTGTACAAGTCTTCCTGGAAGAGAGTCATGCTTGCAGTAGCACTGTTTGCATTGATTCTTGAGTCAGATGCAGGCTTATTGGGTATGGTGGAGAGGTGAGATTTGTTTAGTGCCACTTGAAGCTGTTGATTCCACTCAGCATTTGACTCTTCAGACCCTTCTCTCTAGATTTGAGTCACTGTTGGGCTTCCCAGCCTCTCCTACACAAGGAGAAACTCTCTGTAATTCTGCCTTTATTTAAACTTGCTCACCGAGCACCTCTGTAAGCATCCTATTGGGACTGCCAAATGACTTTGAAACAACCTCAGTGCAGTACATGCATGCTGACTGCTGAGAGGACACCGGACAGTCACAATTGCAGTACAGGCTAAAGAGAGAATTAATGGGAGTCTCTCTAGTGCAGTTAAAGAGGTAGCTCAAATTTCTTACCCTTGGGAATGGACACAGCAAGCTAACCCTGGGTTAGGGACACACAGACTGTTACATGTATGACCTTTTGTCATGCCCTGTGTATATAGTGCATGGCAGTTACTTTCCCCTCCAGTCAGGCCCAGGCAACTCTAGAGCTGCTGTTTCTGTAGCTGGCTTCAGAGAAACTTATGTCCAGTGCTGTGTACTCAAGCACTTCCCATCCTTTCCTCATTCCTGGGTCCTCTAATTGTAACAAGATGCCACCTGCTCCTGCAAACAACCAGTCATGCTGTAGCCTGGATTGGAAGGAAAAAAGCCATGAAATGAGAAGAAAATATATAGCGAGGGGAACAAAAGAGAGGGCAGGGAAATAAGAGAAGGAAGAAAAAAGGGTGAGAGGAAATGGAAAGAAAGAGAGAGCAGTTGCATGAACTGTACTGGAACATAGTGTAAGGCACGGTCTTGCCAATCATTTGTAAGCAGAAGAGGGTTAGAAGCCCCATGCTTATTATTTCAGAGACAACAAAAGCCCCACTGAGCTCTTCCCATCTATAGTGGAAAAAGCAAGGGGAAGAAGTCTGGGATGCTGTGGGCTTGCAGTCATTAGAATCTTTCCATTTCTGCATGCCTCTGCCTGTCCTGATTTCAGGCTCGTTTTGATGCTGGTGAGCTGATCACACAAAGAGAGCTGGTCTCCAGGCAAGTGAGTGAAGACCTCGTGGAGAGAGCAGCTACTTTTGGCCTCATCCTTGATGACGTGTCCTTGGTAAGAGGCCTGTCTTTTGATGTTCCCTTCTTGGGAGTTTGCTCAGATACGAGTTTGGGAGGAGAGTTGAGAGTGAGGTAAGGTGGCCAGTGCTGGGGACTAGAAACTGAAACGCTTAAGTCGTTATTGTAGGTCTTGTAAACAATGTGTCAGAGTTGTTATAGCAGAGGACAGGCAGTTGGTGTTCTTGGCTTTGTTTCTTGCTGTAGCATTGACTTGCTAGACCTCGAAAAAATTCATGAGTACAGCCAAAGCTCTCAAAGGCTGGCTGACTTCTGTCCTACAGGCTTCTCGTTATTCATATGGGGAGAGAAGGGGGTGTCATTCCTGTGGGTGCCAAGACTCGATTTGCAAATTGTTTCCGTCTCCAGGAGGGATGGCTGCACTTCTGTGGGGACTTGGGTGTCTTATTAAGAGAGACAGGGGTGTAGGTTGTAGCCGTGTTGGTCTAAGGACATAGGCAGACAAGGTTCCTTGGGTGAATCTGATATCTTTGATTAGACCAACCCAAATAGTTGGAAAATAATTATTAAGTAAGCTTTCGGGTCTTATTAAGAGAGAGGCACCCAAGTGCTTGCAGAAGTGCAGCTACCCCTTCTGGAGACAGAAAGCTGCCAAAACAATTTGAGAAAAAATATTGAGAGAATTCAGTAACTTGAGTGTCAAGAAGAAAAGTAAGCCTTGTTTGGTGTCTTTCCCTTCAGATTTCTGTTAATAATTAAAACCTCTTAACCACTCCCTTCATGTTGTGAGCTCTCTAGTATTCTCTGTCATTGAAATGCTTTTGTAATCTGGCTGTTTATTACACACACCCCTCTAAACCAACCCATTAAAGCTTTGGACATGTCTGTCCTAGGAAACTGCCTTAATGGTAAGGTTATAATGTTGCCCTTTCCAGAATTTTCCTGTTGACAGTGTTGACGCTTTTTGCGTGACAGTGCTACCCCCTGAACATGCTGCTTGAGGAAGCTCACCTTTCCCCTGTTGTGCTCAATAGCACACAGCTGTTCAAACAGCCTCTACTGAGAGCACAAGAGCACAGTTGAGCAAGAAACCTTTAGAGATTGCTTGACTGACTACAGATAATCAGGCTATCCTGATCATCAGCAGGAGACTGGTGAGTGGAGAGTGCCCCCTGCTGGCTGCATTTGGAACCCATAATGAAGATATGCTTAAAAAGCTGGCCTTATTTTGGGATGTAACATTGAAAAAGGAGTGATTCCTGTGGCCTAGTGGTTCTCAACCTTTTTAGATTCATGGTACCTGTCAGGAAATGCCAGCTCTTAATTTGAAAACAAGTGAAAACTGGAGAAAAATAATAGAGCAATTCTTCTACAGTATTGCAAAAAATTCAGAAAGCCCACAATAGGTCAGAATGTTTTTAACACTGTGGCTCCTATTTGAAATCTCTGCCCATGTCTAGACGAATGTGGTATGTGGCACCACAGACACGTCTATGGTGCCACATACCACATGTTCACTTGTTTTCTGCACTGCAAGGAAGTAGCACAGAGAGGGTTTTTTGATCTCTGGATATCCAGGGGACAAAAAAACCTACAGAAGAAAAAAGCAGTGGTGTATGCGGTGGCAGCATGCACCACTCAAAGCCATAACTGTGCTCTGTTGCTGGCCAGGCTTCACATAGCAGGACTGCCGCTGCTGAAGCCCTGGGAGGCCCCCAGAACCCCAGGTAAGGTTGCTGAGGCCAGTCCAGTGGTGGTGCCAGGCTCCCCTACTGCACCTGGAGTAACTTGTCATGCACCAGAGCATGCGTGGCACAGGTGTTCCCTGGGGACAATTAACAGCAGCACTAGTGCTAGTTGTCCCAGGGAAACAAATGTCTGCACACATCTGGACACAGTCTCTGGGTTTATCTTGTGAATCAGATTTGCACACCAAACAGGGCTAATATAGCATGGCATCCTGTGGCACCCTTGAAAATATTTCAAGGCACCCCAAGATGCTGTGGCAACCTGGTTGAGAATCACTGCCTTATCTGGATCTATTCTGGCTTTTGGGGGTTCCGATCTTAATGCTTCTGCTTTTTTACTGTGGCACTTAAATTCAAGAAAGAAGCTGCTTCAAGCAAAGACCTGGTCAAAGGTGCAGCAGCTCTGCTGAAGTCACTAGAGCAGTGTCTTTTCAGTTTGTGTTCAGCCCTCTGAGTAGGCAGGCTGGCATCTGCAGAACATAGTGGGGAGCTCCTACTTGTGTCAGTTTACCTAATAAAAGTCACTGAGTGGTGGGGACAGCCTTTTTCCCTTGCAGCTTTAGTGGTACACATTTCTTCTTGCAAGGTGAGTGGTCCTTATTTGCAGAATTGACAAGCTGTAAATGTTTTTTTTTTTTTTTCTTGTTTGCTTCCCTTTTCCTTCCTTTAGACACATCTGACCTTTGGGAAGGAGTTCACAGAGGCAGTAGAAATGAAGCAAGTGGCTCAGGCAGAAGCTGAGA
>NW_005842064.1:1401956-1415019 GCF_000455745.1 Alligator sinensis | reverse complement strand
TGAGAGAGCCAGGTTCATCGTAGAAAAGGTAAGTGTACCTCCTTGGGAGGCTTCAGCTTAGTCACCAGTCATCTCAGCTCATCTGTTTTCTACCCCAGGTAGTTACAACTTGTAATTTGCCCAGCCCATGCTTTTGTGGGACTTAAGGATGAATGCTTTGGGCAAGTGTATGTCACAAAATACTCAAGCTCAGTCTGTTCTTAAGAGCGTTATTTCAAAGTTGTGTAGCTTGGGGCTCTTTATGTTAGTGTAGGCGCTCTTTAAAGATGTTGTGCTTCTTTCAAAATGACTGAATAGAAATGCTTTCATGAGGTAGTTAAGTACAGGCACCTTCTGTTGCAAGTGCCAAGGCTTGAGATCTAGAAATAGAATGGCCACTTAAGCTGCCATGGTGTGTGTAGTGTGCCCATCTTACAGGCGGGCACACTATACCTCTTTCACATGGGCACTGTGCAGCTTCTCTGTTAGCAGTTCACTCTGACATCTATTGCTGATCTGAGTGAAGAATGTATGTTTTCATAGGAACAGCTTAGTAGAATTCCTTAGCAGTGCTGCAAACACAAAAGCCTTGTGCTGATGGAGGAAAACTGACCATCAGCAAAGTGAAATTGATTTGGCTTTGCTAGCTAAGATAAATGTTGGGCAAAAAAGTAGCTAAATAGTCATTAGTGGAAAAAAAATTAATATTTCCCGTTGCAATGCAGGGGGATTATTGATATGATCATCTTTATGTAGGTATTCTTAATCTTGGTAATGTCCATATTGTCCAGCAATGGTCTGGTCTTGTTAGAGCTATGTGTGAGGGACAGAAGAGAGAATTTAGGACTTGAAATTACCTGAGGTGGCAGCTGCTTTGCAGGCTTTTCATTGTTAGTATTTCTCCCCTTCACACCCATTCTTGTTTGCTTTTTCTTGCAGGCTGAGCAGCAAAAGCAAGCAGCAGTCATCTCTGCTGAGGGAGACTCAAAAGCAGCCGAGATGATTGCCAATTCACTGGCCACAGCAGGTGACGGCCTGATTGAACTGCGTAAGCTGGAGGCAGCTGAAGACATTGCCTACCAACTTGCGCGGTCCCGCAACGTCACATACCTGCCAGCAGGACAGTCTGTGCTTCTCCAGCTCCCCCATTGAATCTAACTCTGCAGCTTCTATTCACTTCTTATTGAACAGATTAGCCCTAGCCAAAAGAATCAGTGAGGTTTCCTGATTGGATAAAGCAAAGGAAATAAAATTTAAATACATTTGAGTTAATTATAATAATAAAACCGCTCTCTAGGAACTAACTGAATTTGTCAGACAGCCTTGTACAATCCGAGCAGAAGCTGCAATAGCCAGGTTGGGACAGACTTACCTCTTTTCAGGCAACGTTAGTATTAGGGGTAAAGTTGGGGGAAGGTGAGAGAGCAGAAGTGTCTTAATCTGTTTACTTCTTAAATGAAGTAATTACGTAGAGCATTCTCTGGCCATAAAAAAATCTGTACCATTGAGGTTTGCTTCAGTGCCTTTTTGCCAGCCAAGCCATGGTCATTACAGGCTTGTGTGCTCTAGACTACTGCTGTTTTGTCCCTGCGGTCTGTTCAAAGGGGTTGGGATTGTTGAGGCCTTTCTTCATCAATCAGTCTGTCCAGTATTTTTACAGGTGTCAGCTGAAGGTAAGAGGACACTTCTTGTTAGTTTAGCAGTTCTGCTGTGACTTTCTGAACCACGGCGGTGTTAGTAGGAGGTGCCGTTTATGGAATGGGGGGGGGGGTCTCACCCTTTGCATTCCAAAACATAAGACTTTCCTGACATGGAGGTGAAGATATTCCTCTTTGGCAGGAAACCTTGGTCTGGTAAGTACTGGAAATTAGTGTATCCTTCCCCCTCAACCCCATACACACTCTACTGATTGCTGTTACTCCCTCTAGCACAGGCTTGGTAAAGGAGTTTGGATCTACTTTAGGATGGAAGTCTGACAGAATCTGTCTTATTGTTCCATGGTTCAGTCACTCAGATATGGGCAGTATTTACTGCTGCATTGCCACTTTTTTTTTTTTTTTTTTATTAGGGAACTTAAATTACAATGGAGACATAAGAGATGAGACTGTATAACCAACTTTCAATAAACAAAAACAAACCTCCAGGCCTCTGGTGTCTTGGCATTCTTAAATAATTAAGTTCTGGAAAAAAATGCCACTTGCTTTTTTGGCTCTGGTATTTAGCTGAAGCTATATCTGCTTCTTTCTTAGACCTGAGGATGGGCATTCAGTGCCTGAAAGCTTGTCTCATCTCTCTCAGCTACATAGTTGGTCCAGTAAAAGTTATTACCAAACAAACACTGCTTGCATATGCTCTGGAACATCATGCCTGTGCTACCACTATGACTGTGAAACATGAGGCTGTGACTGAAGAACCTAAGCCAGGGGTCATCAACAGAGATCTGGAAAAACTACAGATTCCATGTTTTTATCGGAGAAGGCACGGATTTCCCGTTTTAGCAGAGAAATCCGCGGATTCTCCGCTTTTGCAAAGAGCTCTTGCAGGCTGGCTCAGCTCCAGCCTACAAGAGCTGATTGCAGAAAGGGTGGGAAACCCCCAGTCCCCAGTGTGGTGGTGGCCGTGGCCGGTGCGGAGTGGTGGTGGAGATGACTGCATGCTGCCACCACAGTGCCGCTGCTGCCATGCCCTGCAGCTAGCCGCACAGCTCCGGGCATGGCTCTGCAGCGGTAGCAGGAGGCTTTGTACGCAGTAGCTGTCTCCACTGGCACAGCCCCACAGATAAGCAGCAGCAACCGCTGCGTGCGAGCTACCCACCCAGCCACCATCCCTCACCACCGCTGCAGAGCCGGCCACGGAGCTATGCAGCTGGCCGCGTGCAAGCCTCCTCCCCTGGGCAGGCGGCATGTGCATGGTACGCACAGGGCAGGCACCACCACACTGCGCCCCACATAGCTTGTCTGCAAACCCCCCTGCAGAGGGGCACCCCTGCCCTCACACTGGCCTTGCATCTGGCTGCAGTGTGCCGCCTGGGGCCGGCAGCACCCACTGCTCCCTCAGCCTCTGACCATCTTCCCCAGCCCTCCCCCAGTCCCTAAGCCCCACTTACCTCTGGGATGAAAGGTATGGCTCCACAGTAGCAGTGCTTGCTCACATAGTCCCTGCAGCCAGCATGCAGCCACCACCACCCCGCACTGCTGTGGAACTGTACAGCCTGTTGCAAGGCATAAGCAGCAGTGCAGTGGTGGCCGCTGCATGTAAGCCCCGCTTTTCACCCCTTGGTTGGGTGGCACATATATGGCCCACGCACTGGTTGCCACCGCGCTGCAGCTACCGTGTCCTGCATCACTTGCCCACAAAGCCACGTGGGTAGCCGTGGGATGGTAGCGCAGGGTGTAGCAGCAGAGTTGCAGTGGCGGTCTCCGTGTGTGAACCCCATCAGGCCAGCCAGTACATGTGTGGCCCTCAAGAGTGGCACCCCTGCCCTCACCCCCTGGTCCTGCTCCTGAGAGTGGGCACAAAGGCACACACTCCCCCTTGATCTACCCCACCAGCACCTTCCCTGCTGTGTTCCCCCACACACACACTTACCTGCTGGGGTGGGTGTCAGTGTCTGTGTGCCTCTGTCTACATGTCTGTGCCTATGTGTCTGTGTCTCCGGGTTTGGGGGGCTATGAAGGGCATCAGGAGGGCTGTTGGGGGGGGGAATAGTATGGGGCACCAGCAGTGCTGGGGGGAGCTGTGGGGGGCCTTTAATTTTGATCACGGATTTTGGGTTTTTAATCAGAGAATACCAGGATCCCTGGTCATCAACCAGGGGTACGCATACCCCTGGGGATACTTGGACTGGTCCTAGGGGGTATGTGCAGGCGGGTGGGAACAGAGTGATGCTGCCTTCTAGGAACAGGGCCGGGGTGGGGTGAGGAAGCTTGTGCATGGCAGTAGCCGCCACCACCAACCAGCCCAGTGAGCTTCCCCGCCTTGCAGAGGGGTGCCACTGCACTCACCCTGCCCTGGCCCTACTCCTGGGAGACGGTGGCACTTGGCTGCGTGCCACGCTGCTGGGGGTACTTAGACTAAAAAAGGTTGAAAACCCCTGACCTAAGCAGCTGATAGATCCCCTGGATCAAAAAAGCCTTGCACCTTGGGATCGATGCTTTGGTAATGGGCAGGGCTTTACCAACATGGTTGTGGTTAAAGTATAACTTGATACAAACATCTTGAGCCAGGAAATCATAGTATCACACAAAATTAGGGTTGGAAGGGACCTGAGGAGGTCATTTAGCCCAACTCCCTGCTCAAAGCAGGACCATCCCCAACTAGATCATCCCAGCCAAGACTTTGTCTAGCCAGGTCTGAAAAACCTTTAAGGATGGAGATTCCACCGCCTCTCTAGGTAAACTATTTTAGTGCTTTACTACCTTCCTAGTAAAGTTTTTCCAACATCTAATCTAAACTTTCTTTGCTTCAACTTGAGACCATTGCTCCTTGTTCTGTCATCTGCTACCCCTGAGAACAGTCTAGCTCCATCCTCTTTGGTACCCACCTTCAGGTAGTTGAAGGCTGCAATTAAACCCCCACCTTGGTCTTCTCTTCTCCAAACTAAATAAGCCCAGTTCCCTCAGCCTCTCCTCACAAGTCATGCCCCAGCCCTTATCCATTTTTGTTGCCCTCTGCTGGACCCTCCAATTTGTCCACATCGTTTCCGTAGTGGGTGGGGAGGGGGCAGCAAAACTGGACACAGTACTCCAGATGTGGCCTCACCAGTGCTGAATGTGGGGGAATAATCACTACCACGAGGGGAAATTAGATGAGAAATAGTACCATGCGTCTCCTGGCTGAGAATCAAAATGAAGAGTAGTTATTGGGAAACTTTTATTCATTGGTTTTGACTTGAAATCAGCTGAAAGGGCTTCTGTCTTGCCTGGCTCAACCTCAGACCCAGCATATGGCCCAGTAGATGGGCACTAGACTGATAGGGCTGACAGATCCCACAGCTGATTCTCACTGACCTGCTTGTGTTTTGGGGAAATCACTTCATCTCTCAGTACTTGATTCCCCATCTGTTAATGGGTACTGTGACCCTAAAAGTGCATTAGTCCTTTCATTTTGAGATACATCCAGATTCTGAGCTTCAACTTAAGGAAGGAAAACACAAATTACAAGGATACAATCTGTATGGGGCATATAAGAGCCAAAAGGATTTTATATCCTCTTCTTGAATGTAAGATTGTGGCCATTTCATTTTAAAAGTACATTTTACTTGAAAGATGATGGTAATATCTCAGCACTACTTATCCAAGTTTGATCTGTACTCTGGAAGCACCAAGGACCCCAGTTAGAGCCCAGCTGCATTAGCCACTGTAGAACACTAAACAAGGACTATCCCTGCCCTGAAATCTTACAGGCTGTTAACAAGATCCTGACTCTCTCAGTCCTAGAGTGCAAGGTAAACAAACTCCTGCCTACTTATTGGTGCTCAAACTGAGCACTGGTTCTGTATGACTCAACTCAGCTCTGATATGTTCTAACCTGAAACCACCTATATGGCAAGAAAAGGACTTTGGCTGAATAGTCCTATGTGGAAATTGCCTGGATAAAAGTGGATTCAGTTCTTCCTGTGTCAGCTCACTATCACTGCCATCCCTTCTTCTGGGAGGAGTCAGTTTCTCACCTGAGTCAGCCTTGCAGCCGGGGGACTTTCTTAAGCAACATTACTGCATAGTATCAACATCACTGAAACGTAAGTACTGAGTCAGCAAAAACCCACTGCCTTTGGGGCAGTACCATTCTGCTTCAAGTATTCTGTTTTCTCTTATGCTAATATTCAGGTGGAATAGCAGCGCTTAAAGAAATGGTTGCTTTACCCCAAAGCCAGAAGCAAAGGGGTTAAGTGTACATAATGCTACAGTAGTATCCCAGGAGATCCTATATACTTCCTTCTTCCATCCAGGTCTCAGGATGTTGGCAGTGTAGCCTAGTCTAAAGGAAGCAGCATGTGCTATCTTAATGACCTGCTTTAGCATATAAATGAGTAATTAGTGGTGGTAGGGACACCTGGTCAGGAAGGACATGCTTATTTCATAGAGGAGAGCCCCAAACTGCTATCACATGGTCCTTTTTGACCTTTGTGCAGGAATCCAAGTAGTGCCATGGAGGTGAAAAACCAATCTTCCCCTCCAGTCCTCTTTCTATTGGGCAAGTTGCTTCAGTGATGAGGTGCCTGGGCTTGCAAAGCACTTTAAATGTGCTAGCAGAAGACATATAATTCCCAAATAACTTCCAGACCTCCTTCCCCTCCACCACTCTCATTCTTTATTCCTGTTTTATTGCTTTAGACAGTGTTTTAAGGAAGCTTCCACACTTTTCCCATGGCTCCCTTTAAACACCCTGAGCATTTCCTGCATTTGTCTAGATTGAGTTTCATGCACCAGGTGTTGGCTCAGAGAAGTAGATCTAAAAATCCCTTCTCAGCTTCTGTGGTTCTGTATTCCCTCTTCCTTCAACTCTGTTTGCAGTGGAGTGTAGCATTTCTTGCTGCTTTTGCTGTTAGCCTCACTGAAGAAAAATGATTGAAAGCTCAAACACTGGCCTCTGGGCCTTATTACACTCACTGTTTCCTCCTCTTTAGGATGTAATTCTTTTAGCAAATGTTCAGAAGCTGCCGTCTACCCTGTTACCTCACTCTGCCTCCCTCTTCCCCTTTACCCCCAAAACAAACCTGCCCTGAGACTACAAATGTCAACGATCCCCTTGAAGGCTGTATCATTCCCATCATGTGCGGATTCAATCTGTTTATTCTAGGCCTGCAATCATTCCCCCAGTCTGGTAGGGCATGCGGACTCAGGCCTCTTGCCCTGCAAGGCTCCAGATGTGGGGCAATGACCCCAAAATCAAGGCCACAAGAAAAATAACAGCACAGGAAATTTGAAATGGCATGGGGCTGGGTAAGTGGGTGGTTTGTGGGATTGGGATGAGAGCACGTGCCTTGACTGATAGACTTGATAGATGGAAGTTTTGACAAGCTCAGTGGTAACAAACAGTCATCAACAGGCATGAGCATCTGTCAAATGAGTTTGGAGCTATCAGACCACTTTCTCTGTGCACAGACATCCGTGTCAAACAAAACCACGGCAGTTAGCACTAATTGGCAGCCTCACTGATGGTCTCAGCAGAGATGTCAAGAACTGAATACTGCTAAAGACACAACTCCCTTCGCTTCCTGTGGGGCTAGTGCTTTCACAGAAGTGGCTGAGATGTGTTAGAAGCATAATCTGGAGGAAGCTTTCCTTGTAACTGCTTGTCCTTATGGGCATACAAAGGATATCAATCAATCAGGTAGCATTAAGCCAGAATCCCTACAACTCCCTCCCTGCCCTCCCCACAAAAAAGAACATGAGTTAATCTTGTTCCACCCTCATCAATCTGGTGCAGCATTTACAATGTAAATACCTTAGACCAGTGGGGGCCATCCTTTTTGCCACAAATTAAACCATGCATCTTCCCCAAGTACTACTCTTCCCCTGCCCAATCTGCTGCCTTACTTTCTATTCCCTGCCTCCTCTCTGATCTGCTGTGTACCACACCCAGAGGCTGCCTATGCCACTTGTGGTATGCTTGCCACAGACTGGCCACCCTTGCCTTAAAAGTGAAATATCATCACTGAAGGGCAAAATAAATTAAATAAAAAACAGCCAATTTCTTCAACCTTTCCTTTAACATTATTTGTCAATTACTGAGGAATCCCACCCGAGACCCTGGGCTTGAGCTGCTTGCCCACCTCACTATTTCTTCACCACTGTTTGCAGGAGCCCTGTGAATCTTCAACACTATCTGTACAGTATAATTTTCTTGTGCAGGGGACTTTGTACTTGAAAGAGTTGCTGGAGGCAGCAGTTTTCCATCCCTTTGTAGAATGGTACAGCCTAGACTCCAGCAGGGTAAGTTTCCTCCTGCCTCACTGACTCACTTGAATCCCATCCCTGAAATCAGTCTTTAGCCATAAGGAAGTCAAAAGGGGCTAATTGTTTCACCCGGTGCAGGCATGTCTGAATCTAGCCCAGATGCACAACAACCCAAAATGGTGGGTGGGTGGGTGGGTGCATGAGCTGGCAACAGTTTTATCAGCCTCACATTAGCTTTTGGCACAGAGCTGTGTACAATTAATCTTAAAACCGAGTGTCATGTTTGCTACCGACTGCCTGTCTTGGCAGCAAACAGATGTTTAAACCTTGCGATTACACAGGGTTTTTGTCATTACACAGCCACTAGGTGGCAGCACTACCTTAATTCTACAGACCAGACCAGTACTTTTGTCCTGGAACAAAAAAGAAAAGGTGTTTCTCTCCCTTGAAACCAGGACAGGTGGGTAAAGGGTCACCATAGGGGAAAGGGAATTCCAGTAGGGATTAGATCTTGATGACTGTGAACACAATACAACATAAGCACTGCTCAGCTTCCTGTTTAACTCCTTCTCTGCCAGGCTAATCCATTAAACCTGCAAACTCTCTGGTGGCTTCCTTTCTATGCCAGGCTCTTCAAACAAGTCTCTGATCCCCAGCTCCTATGTAGTGTATGTCATGTGCCAGCTTGGGTCACTGTGACAGCTGTAACTTTCTGCTTTACTCCTTGAAATAGCCAGCCCCTTGTTTAAATGCTTATTTCCAGTTCCCCTCCCACCCAAAGAAACCAAGCTGTGAGCCCTTAGGGATGCCAGCAACTACAGAAATACCACAGAAAAATCTAGCAGCAACATTAGTAGTGGGAGGTTCCCCTCTCCCCCCAAAAAAGCTGTCCCACCCTTCTACCCACTTGCAGGAAGTTTCTTTTAGAAGCACCCAAAGATAAATCTCATGGTGAGATCTTCGTCCAATAGAGAATCCAAGGCTCCAAGGCCAGGAAGAGCTCCCCAAGACTGCAGGTTCTAGAGAGCACCCAGGGCCAAACAGAATGCCATCTTGAAATCCATCTGAGATGTTATCACAGAGGGAGAGAACTTTTAATCAGTGTGGTGATTTCACTGCCGATAATCTATACTTCTGGAATTTACCACCGGACGTTAATTCTAAGGGAGTTGCTGTAATATAAAGGAAGAACAGAGATTCAACATGGGTTCAGTGTCCTCACTCATCTGTTCTGCAATATTCACTCATGTGAGTTGTGTTAGTAAAAGGTGCCAGCTTCTCAGCTTTCTAGGCAAGGTTCTGTATTTACTTGTGCACTAAATGGGTACAGCAGTACAAACTCTCTCCTTACATTTCTCTGCCAACATGCATCTCAACACTGAGTTGGAACAAACTACCTGTTTTGGAGTAAGACTGCCAGCTGAGATTTGCAAATATAGTATAAGGTATAACAAGGCCTTATAAGCCACACAAATGTTGATCAGAGTTAGTGCTAGCTTGGAGTTTGGAGCAGTCACACTATTAGTCTAGAAATCTTCTCTGACTGTCCCCCACCTGCACAGCTGTGACTTCCAGAGCAGGGTCAGGAATAAGAGCTGTAGTTGTGAGTTGCCACTAAAGGGCTGGTGAGCCAGGACAGGCTTCTATCCCCGCTCTGAGGGTGGGGAGGGGAAGTGGTGGGGAACTGTGAGAGATCCTGAGATGCTGGAGGACTTCAACTTGGGTGGCAAATTTGTGGGGAGTGGCCACACCTTAATAGAACAGAAGCTGGGTAATGCAGATCAGAGATAATCCTGCCCTGGAGTGGCTAATTTTGAGCTGCATAATGAGTGCTTAAAACCTCTTTAAGGTGTTAATGTGCGGATAGTCCACGGGTTAAGAGCTCTAGGAGCCACCCACAATCGCCTTGTAACAGGGCCCCAAGAGGCACCTATGCCCAATGGTTATGATGCTTCTGTGACTGCAACCCTCTCTCCATTAGGGACTAGACTGAAACCTGTCAAACTCATTTCACAGATGCTATCCAAGAGCAGATGCTAACTACCACCCATCACCACTGACCTCTGGGTGATGACTGTGATTTATGGTGAGATTCCACCCCAAAACCCATCTCCTCTCATTTATCCTTTGTTTTTGTCCCAAGATGATGTCACAGTTGAGGGGTTTTTTTGCAGGCAGATTTCAAGCTGGGTACTGACAGCTTCTTCGGTGTTAAATTCCACAGCTACATTCAAGACTGTCTAACGCTGCTAAGCAAACTTGCTATTAATGCACAGATGAGCCAAACAGACTTTTGTTCATCATAAACAAACAGGAAACAGCCTGATTTCCTTTCAGCCTTACCCCTTGCTTTAAAATAGATAACCAGCTTACCTGATATTTGAAGAGAACACAAGCAACTGTGCTGCAGAGTATCATGGCAGAGCTGCTGTAACATGGAGCAGGGCTATCCAGGTTTGCATCCTCTCTGCTGCTGTCCTTGAGCTGAACTCTTTGGAGGTAAGAAAGCTCCCTGAATTTGAAACAACATATAACTAACTGCATGGCACCTGGGCATGCTTAGAGCAGATGGGCACAGGGACTTTCAGGGCCTGATTCACTGCTGCTATGCCTCTTGCAGTCACTGCTGCTGGTTCAGAGGGAGTATAACTGGTGCTGTTTCAATGAGCAGAGAACATGGAAAAACTCTACAGTGGAAAAGTAGGGGAGGGGGGAATTGGTGTACTGAGCTGGACTGGGACTATCTGGGATGTGGTGAAAACCTGAGGCTTTTAAATGCTTGGGGCTAACTTCTGCTTAGTTCCCCCACATGCATGTGGATTAACTCCCCCTAAGCTCTATCACAGCAGGTCCCAACCTTCCTGCTGGTCTGTTTTACATCAGCATAACTACTGACCTCAATGCAGCTGTTCCTGATTTAGTCAGTCTTACTGAGTGTCCCTTTACCCATCTCTGCTTTTAACTCTTGTTCCTTCTTTCCTGAAGTGGGGATACCTACTTCACTGGAAAGGTGTAAGAGGGGACAGAATACACTCAGTCTTTAGGGGATGGCTCTGGAACAAGTTTCCAGGGAGACTAACTAAATCAAACATCATTTAAAACCACTACAAAACTAGCTTCTCTGAAACAGAAAAAGCTAGTTAGTCTGAAATCAGGCAGAAAGCAGGGTAGTGTTGCACCTATAGATGATGTCAGGACTGTCTACTACCGTGGGCCACATGAGGCCCCCAAGGGGTTAGCCTGTAGCTCCTGGGCTCCTGGTCTGGGTGCCACTCTCCACATCACTCCAGCTGCTTATCCCACAGCCAGAGTCTCTGGGTTCCCCCTCCCTCCTCCAGCTTCCACTGCCTGCCCGCCAGGGGTGGTGTGGCACAAACCCACAGGGCTGAGGAAGCCCATGGCCAGGGAGCTCGGGAGGGATCCAGGGACCTTGTGCAGCACAGGAGTGTTGGCACAGTGAGGAGCAGGGAAGGCCATGGCACAGTAAAGAGGGCATGTGGTGTGAAGGAGCCCATGGTGCAGTGTGCAAGAGCATTGGCACAGTGTAGTAGGAGTGCCTACTATGCAGCCTGGGGGAGGGGGGTGGATCCCACACAGTGCAGAGCAGTATGTGGCCCAGAGGGGTGGACAGTTCAGCAGCTGGACAGCCCTGGACTAACTAAATCAGAAATGCATCTTTGATTCAGTCAGTATGTAAGGTACAAATTTACCCTGCCTTCTACCTCTTTGAAACAGCCTTTTCAATTATATGCCCCACACTGACTCCCCCCTATCTTCACTGCTACTCCTCCCCATGAAAAGCAATTCTGACACAAATCCACCAGCCAATCTTTTATGCTACCAAAGGGAATGGAGCCAGAGGCTCCATGAAGTCCATCAGGCACTTGGCTCATGAGTTTGGGGGTTTCTTCATGGCAGCAGTAAATCCAGATCTCTGTACTCAACAATTTTTGTCTTAGAGAGAAGAGCCAACCTGCCAAGTAACTGCTGACCTGCTGGCACCACATTCACTCTTAAGTGACACAAGGACTTCTAGGGATGGCCTTATGGTTCTTTGCATGCAGTAAGCTGAACCACTCTACCAATTCCTCCCTAGGAAGTTATGGGGGAAATTTCTTTGTCCTTTCTGAGAAGAGATTGGGAACTGTGGAAAGGCACTGGAGGACTAGTAGCACATGAATGGATTTAGCTTACATCCCCATGGGCAGGTTGATACAGACTGTGGTGAGTTTGCCTTGCTCTGCAGTGGGGAGCATAACCCTTTTTCTTGGATCTCTCCAGCGTACATTAAACAACCCTCACAGCAGCAAGATATTGGCCACCATCATCTCCCTGCTTTACCTGTAGCAGGTAAAGGTATTATTCTTTGTGGTTGTGTGGCAGGGCTGCCTGTATAGTTTTAGTAATAAATTAGACAAGGATTTGTTATGGGGTGGTTTGAATAGTGATGAGCCTGCCTCAGGCAGGGGGTGGAACTAGATGACCTCTAGAGGTCTCTTCCAGCCCTACTTTTCTATTATTTTGTGATTTGTACCACAGGATATTTACCTATAGCCCTGAATAGGCCTGTCAACTGGAGTTATAACCAATGCCACACATGAGTGAAGGGGATGTGTGTGTGTGTCCAGGCCTCTACAACTCAAGCCAACTTAAGTGTGCAGACAAGCCCTTGATGCAAAACACCAAGATAACATGGTGTTGGGTGGCAGTATAAAGTCCGTATATAGATATATAACAAGAAGTCTAATGAGAAACAAAACACTCTTGTCAGCAACGTGTTAAACAAAAAAACCCTGAAATCCCAGGAACAGTCACAAGAAATGTTGCTTGTGCTTTAGAGTCTCCCCTGCTTGATGTTGGGGGGAGTAAATCCCGAGTAAAACTTGCTACTTTATATAAAAATGCCCTCAACTGGAAAGCCACAAGCATCCTTACTCCTGTTTTACACCATAGTGAAATGACTTGCTCAGGGCCACAGTGTGCAACATTCCTGGTGATGCAGTGTGATGAACTAGAAATACCTATACTTACATAGCAAAACAGCAGGTGCAGGTGGCCATGTTACCCAAGAAATCCCAACTTCCAGCACCACGCTTAGGCCAGAAATAGAAGTTGTAACAAGTCTTCTGTGTCTCCCAGAAATTGAACATACTGAGTCCACTATAGGCAGAGGGGAAGCTGTG
>NW_005842064.1:1395147-1401925 GCF_000455745.1 Alligator sinensis | reverse complement strand
TTCAGCAGGGTGGTGCAGAAGGCTCAGTGTTTAGGAGCTACCAGAGAGATGCATTATATGTCCCATTTTATCCTAACCAAGCTGAGGGATGAAGATGGTGGCAGCAACAGGAAGGGTAGGAGGCTACTAGAAAGGACAGCCCTGAGCCTGTCAGTGAAGCAGTAGGTTAAAAATATTCTTACATTTAACAGTACTCTCATATTCAAGAGAGACAAGAACAGGAAGGAAGCAGGGTTTAAGTCTAAGCACACTGAACACATACCGGTGACAATATTAATTCAAACAAATATTTTCGAGGGGATAAGTCTCCTGCTGCTGCTTCTTTAAGCTGGAGGAGCAGGAACACATTCATTAGCACCAAAATAGGCCTCACTCAGGACTGGAGCCCCATTGTGCTGGGCTAAAGATTTTCTATACAGGAAAGCAATAGAGATCTGAGACAGGGTGTACATAAAGCACAAACAACCCCCTACAGTGATGGTGAGCTGACACAGAAAACATTGAGCCCACTTTCACAAAGGTAATTGCCACATAAAAGCATTCAGCCCGAAGTACTTTCAGTACTTTCCTTGCCATGGTCTGAGGTTAGAACATACCAGGGCTGAGTCAAGTCATACAGACCTAGTGCTCTATTTGAGCACCAGTAAGTAAGTAATCAGGAGTTTACCTTGCACTTTAGGACTGAGGTGTATAGTCAGGATCTTTCAGGGTTGTATTTGGTAGCTGTTTTGGTTTGAGACAAAAAGAAATGCAAAACTCTAGAACTCTTGGTTCAGAGATGATACCTTGTATTAGACCAGCTAAGAAATTGCTTTCTTAGTTTCGTAGTTGGTCTAATAAAGGTATCATCTCTGAACCAAGAGTTCTAGAGTTTTGCATTTATGTTCGTCTCAGACTAACACGGCTACTGATTACATCCCTGAAACATGGAAGATGCTGAATTTTAGCTGAATTTGGATTTAAACTTCATTGCTGAACAAGAAAGATTTCTACACCTCCCTGCCATCTGCCAGCACCAGGGAAGGAATCCTGCCTTATCTGCACATCAAAGAACAACTCTCAAAGACACTCTCATGGACCCAAAGGAACAAACTTCCACCTTCATAGATTTCATAGATTTCATCATAGACATCAGGGCTGGAAGGGACCTCGGAAGATCATCGAGTCCAGCCCCCCGCCCAAAGGGCAGGAAGTCAGCTGGGGTCATAGAATCCCAGCAAGATAAGCATCCAGTTTCATCTTGAAGGTGTTCAATGAAGGCGCTTGAACCACCTCCGGTGGCAGGCTGTTCCAGACTGGGGGCTCGGACAGTAAAGAAGTTCTTCCTTATGTCCAGCCTGAAACGATCTTGAAGTAGTTTGTGACCATTCGACCTCGTCATCCCTTGGGGCGCTCTGGTGAACAAACGTTCCCCCAGATGCTGGTGGTCACCCCTGATAAACTTGTAGGTGGCCATCAGATCACCCCTGAGCCTGCGCTTTTTCAGGCTAAAGAGCCCCAGGGCTCTCAGCCTGTCATCGTAGGGTCTGCTTCCCTGACCTCTGATCATGCGCGTGGCTCTTCTCTGGACTCTCTCAAGCTTCTCCACATCCTTTTTGAATTGTGGAGCCCAAAACTGGACACAGTACTCCAGCTGCGGCCTCACTAAGGCCGAGTACAGGGGGAGAATGACGTCCCGGGATTTGCTTGAGAAGCATCTATGGATGCAAGCCAGCGTTTTGGTCGCTTTACTAGCCGCCGCATCGCATTGCAGGCTCATGTTCATCTTGTGGTCAATGATGACCCCCAAGTCTCTTTCTTCCATAGTGCTAGCCAACATAGCACTGCCGAGCCTATAAGGATGCTGCGGGTTTTTTTTCCCAAGGTGGAGAACCTTGCATTTATCGGCGTTGAACACCATCAGATTCTCGTCCGCCCACTTGCTGAGCCTGTCCAGGTCAGCCTGGATAACCTGCCTGTCTTCTGGTGTGGATGCTTTGCCCCAAAGTTTGGTGTCATCGGCGAACTTGGCCAGTTCTGATCGCTTCTGACTCCAGTGTCCACATCATTAATGAAGATGTTGAACAGTATGGGTCCAAGGACAGAGCCTTGGGGGACCCCACTGGTCACAGGACACCACGATGAGTGACTTCCATCGATTACTACCCTCTGGGTCCGACCCCGGAGCCAATTTTCCAGCCAGTGGATCGTGGAGGACCCAAGGCGACAATTGGCCAGTTTCTCCAAGAGGCGATCATGGGACACCAGATCGAAGGCTTTTTTGAAGTCAAGATATATGACATCAATCTCTTCTCCCTTGTCCAGGTGATAGGTCACCTGGTCGTAGAAGGAAATGAGATTGGTCAAGCAAGACCTACCCGCAACAAACCCGTGCTGGCTATCCCTTAAGATGTTGGCGTCGGCCAGTCCATTAAGGATGGCCTCTTTAATAAACTTTTCTAAGATCTTCCCCGGGATAGAAGTCAGGCTGATGGGCCTATAGTTAGCCGGATCCACTTTCCTCCCTTTCTTGAAGATAGGCACCACATTGGCCTTCTTCCAGTCTTCGGGCACTACACCAGAGCGCCAAGAGTTTTCAAAGATCCGTGCTAGAGGCTGGGCTATGATGCTCGCCAGCTCCTTGAGTACCCTGGGGTGAAGATTGTCAGGGCCAGCTGACTTAAAGGTATCCAGCTTCTCAAGATGTTCCTTCAGAAAGTCAGCATTAAGGGAGGGCAGGGGATCACCCTCACCCGGACTTCCCGGCCCTGTAGCGGGCATGGGCGTCCCATGGGACTGATGAAAGACTGACGCAAAGTACCTATTTAATAGGTTGGCTTTTTCCTGGGCGTCAGTTGTCAGTTGCCCCATCTGGTTCAGGAGGGGTCCAATGTTGCCCCTGCTTTTCCTCCGGCTCCCCACATATCTGAAAAAGGACTTTTTATTGTCCTTGATGCTCGAAGCTAGTTGGAGTTCAGTTGCAGCCTTGGCTTTCCTGGTCTGCTCCCTACAGGACCGGACCAGTGCAGAATAATCCTCCTTGGAGGTGACTCCCATCCTCCATCCTTTGTAGGCCTTTCTTTTTAGCCTCAGGAGATCTGCTAGGTCCCTGGAGAGCCAGGGGAGCTGCTGTGCCCTCTTGCTGCCTTTCCTCCGAGATGGAATAGACTTAGTTTGTGCATTGAGGATCGCTCCCTTGAGGAGCAACCACTCCTCTTGAACTCCCCTCTCCCTGTGGTCACGGTCCCTTAGGGCCGCACGGTCCTTCAGCTTCCTCTGTGCAAAAATGAAGTTTATTTTCTATATATGGGGACTTTTTACCACCTTTACTTTTCCCTGAGCCTGAGGAAGGGCGTGTGCGCCCATAAGCTTGCAGAAAAAGATAATTTTTTTGCGATTTCTTATTTGGTCTAATAAAACATAGTCAGGATCTTGTTTCTAAGACTGTAAGATTTCGGGACAGGGATGGTCTTTGGGCTGTTCTACAGTGGCTAGTGCAACTGGGCCCTGCCTGTAACTAGGGTCCTTAGTGCTTCCAGAGTACAGATACGGGAAGTGATACCAATTTAACTGAGCTGGTATAATTACAGTATTGTAACTGGTAAATCTTTCGTAAAAAAACAAAAAACACTAGTGAGAGAACAGCCTTCCCAGAAAGAGCCTAGAGTCTAAAGACCAAGTCAAGACAGAAATACAAACTCAGAAGAACAGATTTTAAGGTATAGTTCCCTGTATTCTCCTGTACATGTGACAACCTTCCCACCCCAACCCTGCCTTGCAGCCACTCAGAATCCCTGTGATTTTTCTGCAGCCTTACTAGCCTGCCAAATTCTATGCAAATGTATATGATGACACAGTGTCTGCCCTAAGGAGTTCACATGTTAATTACATGAGTGGCTCTATCAGGGCTTTCAAGATTATACTGGGCCAGTGGCTGCTTCCTCTCCCAGACTGAAACCAAGGCCCTATTGCAGGGGTGGGCAAAACACAGCCTGCAGGCCAAATTCAGCCTGCCAAGGGATTTTATCTGGCCTGCAGCAGGTCCCTTGCCCCTGCCCGGCCCAGGTATTGGGGGACAGCCTTGGCTGTGGTGCTTATGGCTGGTCCTGCTGCCCCTGGTCATATGGTAGGGTAGGGCTGGCACAGCAGCTGGGCTCAGCTTCCTGGCAGCCCCCATGGCATAAGTTTGTTCTGCCATGGTTGCTGCCGGCATTGACTCTTCCCTGTACCCACCACCAGGGTGCCGGAAGAATCAGGCGGGCCACGTCTCCATGGACACCAACCTGGAAACCCTGCAAGCAGGGCATGCTGTGTTGGGCAGGTGGGACAGGACCGTGGGCAGGCAGGGAGAGGTGTCTGCGAACAGGATGGATGGGTGAAGCCAGGACCAAAATGACAGGGTGGTGACAGCATAGAGCTGGGGCAGAGCCATTATCCGCTCCCCACACGTACCTGTGATGGCAGCAGCCGTGCTCGGGCCCTGCCTGCAGAACGAAGGCCCATTGCAGGGATATGTGGGGAGCAGATTGCATCTGTGCCCTAGGCCCCAGCTCCGCACTGTACCCAATTTACGCTGCGACTGCTCGTGGCCTGGCAGCACAGGGAGGCCCTGGTGGATCGTGACCGGACAGACCCAGGAGGGAGGTGGAGTCCACACCTATGACCCAGCACCCACCCCAGCAGAGGCACAAGTGGACAGCCCCAGTACAGCGTGACTGTGGAGAGGCACAGCCCAGCAGGGCAGGGTGGCCTAATCCCATCACAATCCAGAGCTGCCCCGATGTTGGGTCGCAAGCAGTCATGGTACAAACCAGGTGCAGTGTGGGACCAGGGCTTGGGGCAGAGTTGCGATCTGCTCCCTGCATGTCCCTGCAATGGGCGCTGAGTCTATGGGCAGCATGGATGGAATTGGTGCCTGTCGCCATGACATGCAGGGCATGGATTGTAGTGCTGTCTTGGCCCTAGCCCCACACTGTCACCACCCTGTGATTCCAGGCTCACCTGCCCATCATGCTCCCAGACACCACTCCCTGCCTGCCTGCAGCCCCATCCCATCTGCCCTGATGAGCATGCCTTGCCCATGGGGGTTCCCAGGCCAGCCTCTGTGAAGACCCCACCTGCCTGCCCTCTTCATCTGGCATCCCTGGTGGTGGTCGTGAGGTGGATGGGCCCAGGGCCAGGGTCAGCACTCCTCCTCCCAGCTCGCAACAGCTCACCAAACAGTTCAGTGGCAGGTATTCCCCTAGACAGTGCACAGCTTCTTGAGACAGAGGCTTTTTACTCTGGATTCCAAACATTGTCTGAGAGGGTGCTGAATGATACTGGGGATTGGTAAACAAGAGATGACATGACTTTGTGGTTAGTGCACTGGGCTGGGAGTCAGTGTCCCTGGCGTCTATGTCTAGTAGATGAGCTACTGTGAGTCACTTCACTTCTTTGCCTGTCTTCTGCTTCTCTTCAGTGCAGGGTTTTTTTGAGTATTTAGTCAGTGCTGAGCACACAAAGGTCTCCATCCCCGGGGAAAGGGAGACAGGCCTCACTGTAATAGGACTGATCAAGGGCTTTTCAGTTAAAGATCACACTCAGCTCAGGTTGTTACCGACAAAGCGCTGCTACCATATGGTGGCTTGTGGTCTCAACCTTGGAATGGCCCAAGCCCTTCCTACCTCACCTGCTTCTTTCTAGCCTCATCACAAAGGGCAAGAAGCCACCAAGATTCATCTCACACCAAAGAAAGAAAGTTGTCCTACTTCCTCTGTGTGGTCCTTGTTGCCCCAGGATTCCTTTTACCAGAGACCCCCAAAGACTGATACAGCCCCTTGTCCAATTTGGTATCAAGTGAACTTTTAATAGTAACCCCTAAGCTTATTACAAGTTTTCTCTTTATAATACAACCCGGCAAGTGATCCCTTCAGGCGTTACAACAGTGACCTTTGGTAGTACCAGCCTCAGATCCTCTGCTGGATGTATGGGATGTTAGACTGCTCATTGTTTGAACAAGAATTCCAAGGTTGCTCCTGTCTCCCCAGGGTGGCAACATAGAATACAGTCTCTTTGTCTGTCCACTACTTTTGTAGCTTTCTCATCTCAAACTGTCTGTGGCAAAGTGGGAACTCCCTGGGTAGTCATGGTGCTAGTCTCCTCACCTGCCTCTGGGCCCACCGCCCGCCTTTCTTGCCTGCCATGTCTTGATGACACATAATTAAGGTGTTAATTAGGCGGGAGACTGCTCTTCCAACTCCCTGGTCTTCTGGGCTTATGTATGCAGCTCTAATCACCCCTATATTGCATCCCAAGCCTTGCAGATGTTCGTAACAGCTGAGCTCTGCTCTGGCCTGAGGCCAGGCTCAACTTATCCGAGTGTTAGGCCTCTCGCTTTCTGCCCTGTCACGGGCCACACTCATACCACCTCCCTCTCACTGAGGCCTCTCCCACTCTACCGCCTCTCACACGATCTCTCTCATACTGTCCCTTTGCGGGGCCACTCTCATACCACCCCTCCTTTTCCCGGAGCCCCACACACCCTGCCCTCGCCCAAAGGGTGCTGGGGCTTGTTTTCCTGCAGTCCCCAGCCAGCAAGCGCAAGGCCTCTTGGGCCTCTCCTGTGACCCTCATCCACTCAAGCGCTGGGCGGTTTGCAGAACACTGGAGTGACTCCGCCTCTGGTTCTCACCGGGTTGCTCACCCAGCTGCTCTGAACTAGGGGCTCCTGACTTGCTCTGTTGTTTACTTGCCACACTTCCTCAGCCGCCCCAGCCAATCCGCCTCTGGCCCACCTGTGGCCTCAAGAGCCCCAAGG
>NW_005842064.1:1387728-1394936 GCF_000455745.1 Alligator sinensis | reverse complement strand
CCCACACACACACACACACACAGAGTCAGGGCTCCTAGCCTCTGGGTTCCTTGCCTCTTCACTAGGCTCTCCAGGCCTCCCAACTACCACTCGGGTGCAGGCTGTCACATGCCCCACTGCACCCCACTCTACACCTTTGCTTCCACTGAAGCCCATACTCTGCCCCGCTATGCTGGGGCCTGGGGTCACACACACACACCCCACAGGCTCAGGTGGCCGCAGCCATGCCTGGCCCTCAACTACCTCCAATGTTAATTGACCCACCTGAAGGTGGGGGCTGGGGCTCAGGTGCCCCTACTTGCCTTCCACCAGGGTGGTAACTGGCCTGGCATTTCTGTGGGGCTGTTCTACCATGAACAGCCCCACCAGGCCACCCATCCCCAGCAGTGTGCAGTTTTAGGTCTTGCCTAGGACCAAGAGCCTCCTAACCATCCCCATCAACTCTTGCCCTTATCTCCCGGTATTACCAGAGCAGCAGCTCCACCAGGAGATGTTGTTTCCTCGGTGCCAGGCAGCAGAGTGCTGCCTCCAGCTCTGCTGGCCTGAACTTTAAAGTGGGTGCTCATCAGAGCTGGGCCGCACCTGCCGGTTGCCTCTTCAGGCTCTTAAAGTAGCAGACACCAGAGGTGCTCTGCCACACACCTTCCTCCCTTAGAATAGTTCCTGGGGGAGGCTCCCCCTGCCACACTGTCCAATCCTTAAGTTTCTTACCTCATCTTTTTAGATAAGGTACTCCAATTCTATTCCGTTTTTGGTTTCCTTTCCTTCTAGGGAAACTACTGTACCTGGATAGCCCACTATCCCAATTGCAGCACTCACTTTTCCCAGTGCCTTATACGGCACTCTGTACAGTTTAATTGCTTAGTTCCGGGAAGGCCTAAAGTTATGCTAAGAGCCTGAGCATAACTCAGTTTGCCCACTACAGTCCTGGGTCTAGGGCCAAAACACAGCCAGAACAGCAAGTTTTCACCATGCAGGAGAAGAAGCCCAGGCTTCCTCAGCTGAAGTTCTGTACCAGCAGAAAGAGGTTTCCAGGTCAGTCCAAGATGATTTCACTACTCTGTGTACCCACCTACATTTGCTGCCTCTCTGGTGACATTCTGACATTAGAGTGCTGACCCACTAAGATGATGCTCTGATGATATGAACATCGTCACCATCTATGGCCCTGTACAGACGGAAGAGCCCCTCCTCCCACAGCAGACTGTTCCTGGTCTCCTCCTGGAATGTATTTGTAAGGTCACTTTCACCTGGTTTCCTCAGAGTTCATCAGGCCAGCTCCAACAACATTGCTACCGTAGTGCACAGAAGCAGTACAAAAGCTTAGAGGATTCCAGAATGTGTCTGTGAATGAGGTACTGCATGAAGGAAGCTGATAACTCTTGCTTCTGGGCACTACAGAACACTCCCCATCCTCCACCACTCCTGCTGATGCCTCACAGGTTGTGTAGGTTACTTGGTAATAATTAGTGCCGCAAACTGAGACCCTGTCCATGCTATAGGGATATCAAAGATCCTATTAACCCCTTATGGACCAAGGAATTTGCTTCACTGCCCTATTTTCTTCCCACTGTGCAGCTTGCTGTGTTATATTTGATTGTTCTCCACCCCAGAGACGGCTGCATTTCAGTACTGCTAACATAAGAGATCATGGAGCACATGTGATACTGCTTACCTTATCATGTAAGGTAATCATATAAAAATGCTTCCCTTTTTATAGCACCATTCATTCCACAAATGTCCCAAGGTGCTGTGCATATTTAACAAACCAATCTACTACACCATGCAAAAGGAAATCTTCGCTTACCATGAAATGCAACTACTTGTAGAGTGAGTCAATGGTCATCTGGCAACCCTACATAACAGGGTTTGGTAGGAACTAAAAAATTTTGCCATATTCGTTTGAAACTGCAGGTTAGGGGGAGAAGACATTTACTTTGTGCATTCTCTATCTACACAGGAATTGCAACAGGCCATGGATTCTTCAGGGAGCAGGTGGATCAGGGCTTATATTTGTGCATCCCTTCTTGGAGAATTTAGTACTTCAAAAAGCTGTACAATGAACTAAAAGGAGAGCAGAAAGGAAAGACAGTAATGAGGAAATCATGGGTCTGATAAGAATCTGCAGCTGAGACACAGGCATGCAACTCCATGTGCTGGAGAACAGTTTTTGTGCAGGCAAAGGTGTGGGTTAGTTGTCAGGTTGTCTTTTTTTCCCTTCTCCTCTTCTACCTGGCTGACATGTTTTTTCATGTCATAAGCTGGATCAAAGGGAAAAAGATGTAAGCAGCCGAAACAGACTCCCTTGTGGGAACAGGAACTGAGTGCCGTGGCCAACATCTCAAACAGATTACTGCCTGGGAGCAGGAACTGAGAACTGTCACTCTGATTAGTCAATCAGCAAGGGAAGAAAGCAAGTGCCCAGCAAGGCAGTCTGGGCATGCAGGAGCCATATAGGAGACCCAGCCTAAAAAGAAAATGCAAACTTCTCTGCCATGGCAGCTTCTAAACTCTCTTCTGTAGGCTGTTGACGGAAAGGCTGTGGGACAGAGATGTTTGGGAGAATATTTTGGTCTCTCTAGAAACAGGCCAGCATTGTAAGAAACCTCTTAGTCTTGGAAGCCAGTGGGATCCAGGTTGCAAACTCTGTCCCCCTTCCCTCCCATTCCTGCACAAAGTTGGGGAAATATTCATCTAAGAAGAAAATTTTAAATTCTATGTATTCAGTGAAAATCAAGTATGGGAGCCAGAGTCTTTCCTCCCCTGAGAGGACCTGCATTCTAATCAGGTCCGTATTAACAAAGGGTCTAATATCAGAAACAGAGACCATAGAACTCCCATGGAAGTCAATAGGAGCCATAGGTGCCTCTTATAAGGGGACTACCAAAGTGACCTGGGCAAAAACAAGGGATGGGTCTGAAGCTAGAGACCAGTGGGTCAAGAAACCAGATCACAAAACCCCTTGCACCCCTGCTGCCAGACTCAGAGAGGAAGCCAGAGATGAAGGAGCACATGGGATGAATTCTTCTTTCAGACACTAGGGACAGTGCCTCCTGACACCCTGACAGGGCACCAGAGGGGAACATTGTCACCTGTTGTCCTCATTCTGTGGAGAGATGTCCGGCTAGCTCATTTACTGTCACACTGGCATCTTTCACCAGGATGAAAAATGCACTGAATAAGGTTGTTTTGCCCCCAGTGCCTCTTGGACCAGAGATCTGGCAGAAACACTGATGGAAAGGGGAAGAACCACAGACCCACTTTCCTCCCCGCCCAAAAAAAGGATTGCTGCTTGGTGCCAAGAGATGGGGAAGAGGAATCAATGGCTTGCACGAGTGAAGGTTTAAAAAATCTGATCTCCCTAGGAGCAGAGATTTCAAGTCTCATCAACATCACCTCCATCCTTCTTTCCCATGAAACTAACAAATCCAGGAAACAAAAGTCTCGTTACTCACAGCCGCCTGAGTCACCCTGCTCTCCAAGAGCCTCCCAAAAGTTGTTATTTCATTTATGCTGTAATTGTGGAGCACACATTGAATTCAATGACAAGAGAGCTTATTCAGACAGGTGGCTATTACTCTTGCTGAGAGGCAATCACCCCCTCACTTGAGCCACCTGTGATTGCAAGAAGCTGCATTTAGTTGAGATGTGTCTGCATTGATTCTTCTAGGCCTGTGTCCCCAGTTAGCTACAGCAACAGCTCCCCAGCTCTCCAACTGGCTGCAGATCAGCCTCAACAGAGATTAGAACAGCCTGGGGCCTGCTCTGAACTGAGCCAGCTGGTAATAGCTCCCTAGGGGCTGTCAGAAGCAAAGTACATCTGCTATGCTTCTTTCCCATGCCACTATGTTGGGGGTTGCAAGGGTGAGGCAAGTCAACACACCTGACTTCTATGCCCATTTCCCCCACTGGGGCTCTCTGACTTGCCCTGCCCCTTTCTTTTAATCAGGAAGATTTTAGATTGTTTCTGCTCTCACCCTGCAAGAAGAGTCTGACTCAGATGTTAACCTTATACAAACTGTGAGCAGGTCAAATTTATTTGCAAGTAATTTACATACAGAAGGAGTTAGTTGAGGAACCTCAAAACCACAGTTTACAGACTCTTAGCTGCCAAAGAAGGTGGTGCAAGAAACAAACCGAAGGAAACGGGGAGGGGACAATCCAGGACCCATGTTGCTCTTTGCATGAGATGCAAGTCTCAGGGGAGGCAGAAGGGACAGTCCCTGGGTCATAACTCAGCAACTGTGGGAAGGCAAAGAAGAAAGTTCCAAATCACTAGAAATCAGCTAATGTTAGCTGGAGAACAGGGCTGAATCAGCAGCAACAGGAAAGAGGAATGCTGCAGGCTACTGTCTAATATCTTTATTAAGAATTTGGAACATGGGATTGAATGCACAGATAGCAAATTTGCAAATGACATCAGGCAGAGTAGAGTTGCAGACACTCTGGAGGGCAGGATTTAGGATTCAAAAGGACTTTGATAAGTTGGAGAAATGGTATGAAATCAATCAAATGAAATTTAATAAGGATACATGCAAAATCCTGTACTTTGGATGAAACAATCATATATATACAAAATAGAGACGGGGAAACAACCGGCTGGGCTGAGGTATTGTAGAAAAGGACCTGGGAGTAATAACAGACCACAAGCTGAACAGTGTGCCCACAGCACAACAGTAAAGGCCAACAGGACAGTGGGATGTATAAACAGGAGTATCACTTGCAAATCAACTGGGATTATGGATTCTTATCCCATTACCTGGACTAGCTGTCAGCTGTCATGTGTTAAGTGTCTTGATCATCTGAACTAATTACCCATTTTAGCAGCATTCCCTTCCTGTGTCCTTTTCCCTTCTATATATCTTTTTGTCCTGCCAGTTCATTCATAGCATCTGATAAAGTAGACTGTAGCTTCTGAAAGCCCATGACCCTTTGAACCATTTAGTTTCTAACATGTTACCTTGCTCCATCTTCCATTAAGTCATGGGAAATGATTCTTCCACTCTCTCCGGGGTTGGCAAGGCCCAACCTGGAGTACTATCTCCAGTCTAAGCCACTGCATTTCAAGCAAGATCTTGACATATTGGAAAGTATCCAGAAGAGAGCAACCACAATGATTATTAGCCAGGGGATCTGAATTTACAAGGAGAGATTTGAAAAGCCATGATTATTTGGAGAAAACTGGGGGGGGTTAATTAATATTGAAATATTTATTCAAATATTGAAATGGTAGATATAGCGAGAATAGTGACAGACTCTTCTTTGTGACCACAGAGAACAGGACAAAGAGTAACAAGGAGTAACAGTTTTAAATTTTCTGTGCTATAATACAAGTTGGATATTAGAAAAAAAAACTTTCTTACTATGAAGGTGGTTAAGCACTAATGCAGGCTACCTAGGTAGGTTGTGGATTCACCCTCCTTGGAAGTACTTAAGAGCAGGTTACACAAACACTTGGGTTAGACAGGGATGGGTCCGGTCTCAAGCAAGGGTTTGGACTAGATCCCTTCCAACACTATTTTTTTTATAATACTCTTACTCTAGTCCTTCCTGCCACCACAATGAAACTCCTGCTCCTTCCACCCAGCACTTGCTCTGGAGCAAGGAAAGCAGTGTTTTTTGAGGCCATGAAGCAGTCTCCACAGCTTCTAGATGCAGTGCTGCCGGAGAGCAAAAGAACTAGACAGGATCTGGAAGAAAACAGCCCCATACCAGACAAGCCAAGAACCAGAGTTTAGAAAAGCAGTCAAGATTTCTAAGTTTTATTTTTAACAGACAGTGAATTGAGTAAATCATACAAGTTCCCCATGTCTCAGTTTTTGCTAAGGTTTACAAGGTTCCAGTGAGGTAGATAAATAATTTTGTGCCATTCATACTACAGTATGTTGCACTTTTACTGTACTTCCACCCCAAGATTTCAATGATTTTATAAACATCACTTTAGCCTCAAAACAAGCTGGCATAAGTCTACTATCATTATTTTACCAAGAGTGAAACTGAAGCCCAGAGAAGTTAAAGCAACCTGCCAAAGTCATACAGCAAGCTGCTGGTAGCTGTGAACAGATTACAGAAGTCTCGGCTCCTAATGTCTGCTGCTTTAAGCACGAGACTAATGGTTTTCAACCTTTTTAGACTCAAGGCAGCCTTCGGAAAATGCCAGCTCTTAGTTTTTGCTCATTTTGGGGGTATGGGAAAAACTAATAGAGCATTTTTTCTGTTGCACAGAACTCAGAAAGTGCACAGCTGTCAGAATGGTTTTGACACCATGGATTCCTATTTGAAATCTCTGGGTTTATCTTGTGAATGATGTGTAGGTGTTTGCACACCTGACAATACTAATATTGTGCAGCACCCTTAACAGGATCTCACAGCACTCTCCCTGGCCACAAACCACTGCAAATGCTGTAGCAGGAAAAACACCTAGTGCAGATGTGGGGCAGTCCCTGAGCTTGTACTAATATCAAGCACTTACCTTCAAAGTGCATTACCCTGCACCATTCTGCCAGAACACAGGGTGCATCAGCAGTATCCCCACTTCATGGATAGGAAGCCACTTATAAAAAGCTGAAAGGATTTGTCTAGTGCCATCAGCAGATCAGCAGCAGAGCTAAAGGAAAGCTCTTAGCTTCCAGCCCTTTGATCCGGCCAGCTTTCCTTCCACCTGTATGTTCACGTTCCGTCCCTTCCCCTTCCAGGTTCTGCAACACAACAAGCCTTTGACTTGAACAAGAAAATAGGGCAGCATTGGAATCACGCTACAGACTTAATCTTTCACGCCACCTGCCAAGAAGCCAGCAGGCAGGCAGGTTGGTACTAACTTAAACCTCCACACTTAAACCATGAATGCCCACCCAAGGGCTGGCCAGCTTTTACTCGGAGCCAAGACAACAAGTGTGGGCTTAGGTTAGCCACCGCACTGCTGCAGCTCACCCAGCCCCACTGACGGGAAGGAAAGCCAGCTCTCCCTGGCACTACAGAAGGGAACTGAGGCAGGCTGGGGATCACTCGCACCTCAGCCCTTTGCCCGAGCTAGACGGGGCTGAGCAAGGCAGGAGACGGCAGCAGCACGGAGCCCGCTGCTCACACCTTGCCACCTGCGCCCGCCCCCTCACGCATGCGCACCTGCACGCCTCACCTGAGCCCCGCCGGCCGTCGCCAACTTCACCCAGCGGCCAACCACCGGCCCGCTCCACCGCGCATGCGCCGCC
>NW_005842064.1:1359293-1387335 GCF_000455745.1 Alligator sinensis | reverse complement strand
GCGCGGGCGGGGGGCGGCCGGGGCTGTCAGGGCTGCGTGCCCTGTTCCTGTGCGAGGTGAAACCACCCCCTCCTTCTCTCCCTCCCCATTATGTGTCTCGGGAGCTGCCTTGGGGGTGCGGATGGTGCCGCCGCCGTCCTGCCCCTCTCCCTTCGCGCCTTACCTGAGCGAGCCGGTGCCCGGGGGGCGAGGCACATCCGTGCCGAGGGGATGTCTGTGCGTCTCTGCTCCGCGGGGTTTGCTTTCCAGAGGGTGACCTGAGCCTTATTGTTCTGGGGATGGCAACTGGCACACGCTTTGTTGACAGCGGTGCCTGCGCTGGCGGTGCAGTGGGAGAGTGGTGCGGGCGTGTGTGGGTCTCGGCCCGCTGACTACAGGAGATGCTCTAACGTACAAGCGCGTGAGGTTTGCAAAGGATGGGCTGATGCACCTTGATTTGTCAGGGCTTGGACTGCCTGTGTCGGGATTATCAATGGAGAGGTTAGCTTTGTGTGCTCAGGGTCGAGGTCCGTATCCCAGGTGTGTGTGAACTTGAATATGTGTCGGGTCGGGGTGGGATCGTAGAGTCTATCATGGGAAAAGGACTGTGAGGTTTGGGGAGCTCATGTAGAAAGTGCTGTATTTTTATGTCCTTTTATTGGCTGACTTTTTGTAAACAAAAATAATTCTTTTCTGCTTCGAACATCTCATGTGGGTTCTAGTCTTCATCTTGGTACCCTGTTTCTAGAGCCGTTTCCTTCTTTTTGCCCCTCCTCGCGGGTGCTCTCTCTCTTTGTCCATTTGTGCAGATTAATCAAATATTTACTATGCTCTTGGTACTGTATGAAAAAGGGAAGAATCCAATTCCTGCCTGAGGCAGTTTACAGTCAAACTTGGATGGTGACAAGGCAGTACAGATACAGAATACATTTACATTCTAAGTGAGAAGTGATGTAGATAATGAAAGAAAGAAGTTTCAAAGGTTTTTTGGAAGAACTATACCATTGATATGATGAAGTGTGAAATAACGGCGATAGCTTTATGGGCATTTATAATTAAGCAGTTAAATGCAGTAACTGGAAGAAGGGGAGCTGTTAGAAAATACTTAATTTTTTGGATCTTATAATAACTGTTCTAGCAATTTGAGCTAGTCCAGCTATCGACTTCAGCACCGACTTGAAAAAATAACCTGAGGTCTGACACATTAGTGAAGATGATTCCAAAGAAAAATAAATCTGCAGCATAAAGCAGTTTTAATAATGTTTTATAAAGAAGACCCAAGTCATGTAGATATTTCAGATATTACTTCAGTTGCATTTTTAGGCTACTGTTCACCTGTTTTAAATGGCCTTCTGAAGTAAGTAGCAGTGTTTTCTGATTTGATACTGGTGGGGAAAAATACATCATCTAATATCTTTTGTGACTGTACATTCTCTGTGCCAGGTTCTCTGCTTCAGCAACATTAGCTAGATTTTAAGGACAATCTCTCAATTTCTTTCTACTAATGCAGGGTGTCTGGAGAATCTGCTTTTGTTACATCAGCTTCAGTGTGTGAGAAATGTGAAAATACCAGACTGTAATTGGAAATGAGCCTTTGTACCTAAAAGTGCAAAAATCTGTGTGCATATCAAATATTTATAGGGAATTCTTTCTGTTGAAAGATTTGTAAATATACTTTGCTATGAGTTGCCCTATTTAGAGCAAGAAGAGCTTACGTAGAAAGAGCTAGTAAAGAGATCCTTTGAGTACACACATCTAAACTGGATAGACTTTAATAAACAATATGTCTTTCATCCTTAATGTCATCTTTTATATATGAATGTCTAATTGAAGAGTAGCGTGTGGATGGTACATTTACGAGAGAGGAACACAAATATTTAAGGTGATTCCAAAACTGCACGTCATAATGGCCTACCTTTTATATGGTGCCATATAACATGCCTATACACAAGAAAGCATGTAGGTAATGTTTATGGCAATCTACTACTTTGGCCTAATGTTACAAAACTGTTTCTAAATGATTTACCTACCTGGTTAAATTCCCACAGCATAGAACAGCTGATTGTATAATGTGTTCTGTTGTGAGAACAGATGTCTTCCTGCAGGACTCAGAAATTGACTTTTTTCCTGGAAGAGAGAGTAGGGAAAAAAAACCTAACTTTTTTTTTAAATAATGCAATTTGTATTTAAAGCGCATTCAGAAATGTTGACTTGTTTGTTTACATATTGCTAGTTGTCTGCTACCCTCCCTGCTTCAGTAATATTCCACTGATCATGCAGATGTTTTGTGTCTTTAATTAATTTTCTAACTGTTAAATGTCCAGTTTTACATAGAGATTTTGCCAAAAGTTTCACAGTGACAGCGTTCCCCTCTACTGAAAGCTAAGGCTAGAGCATCACTAAGATTCTTACTGTAAGAGCACGGCTTCAAATGTTGAAGTCATTGATTCTCAACCAGGGTCCCTTGCTATCCCTACAGGGCTGCTGCAGGATTGATGTAATGTTAGCATTGTGAGATGTGCAAGTATGATTCATAACATAAACCCAATGATGAAATAAGAATCCATAGCATGAAAAAGAAATCTCACCTGTGGTACTTCTTGAGTTATTTGCAATAGAAAAATAGCTGTATTAATATTCCATAGTCACAACATGAATGAAAATGAAGAGCTGGCATTTTTGGAAGAGTGCCTTGAGCCTAACAAGGAGTTCCTTGAGGCTAAAAAGGTTGAGAACCACTGGTTTAAATAGATATACTGTGTTATATTTGCAGCTAATACAGCCATAACAATATATTGAAATTCCACAATCAAGAAAACTGAAGTATTTCAACCAAACTAAACTACAAGCCCTGGACAAAAAATATTATAAAATCAATGTGACTTGCATTCCAAAATTTTTACTTGGGTTCTTTGAGAGAGCCAGTATAGTGTTAGGTGCCTAAATATGGGCCTAGAAATATAACTTGAGGCTCGTCTTATTGAAAATGCTGGGTTATCAGTACGAGACAGCTCACAGCAATGTTATTTAGATTTTTGATACAATAACAACATTTCAGTTTTGCATTGCAGTGGCAGTTTTTTAAAACTTCTACGGTTTTGATTAAACAAATATTGGGCTCCCAAACTATTACAACACATGTGACTTTTAGGTAGGTAAGTTAATGAGAATAAAGTTACATACCCCTTTTTAGCCCTTAAGGTGTTCAGGCCTTGATTTTAAAGATCTTGGTTTTATGCTTACAGCAGTCTTGTCAAAGTCAAATGCACATTATCTGTATCTGCGATTAAATTGAAAATATAATTTGGTTCGTAATGAAATGTAACCTAAACTTGCATTAGCCTAAGCTTTCCAAGTAAATTTATGAAGCCTTAGAAAAATTAAATGATCTTAAATTGAAGATTTAAATTGCTCCCCCCACCTCTCTTCCACCCCAGAAAACAATTGCACAGGGAGTGAAACTCTTGAGGTAGCTGTGATGTCAGCAGCTCAAACTCATTAGTACAAACAGCTTGCATTAGTTTCCTTGACACTTTCAGACACCCTTCCCTGAGGAGGTTTCAGGCCAATAGTTTTCACTCAGGAGAAGTACTTGGTTTTAAGCCATGCGAAGCAACAGCCAAAACTTATGCAGTGTTTCTGCAGCTCGTTTGCACTTTTACTTCTAAATTTCCAAATTTTATTCTTTAAACATGAAAGTGCTGTTAGAAATGGAATATATGAAACACAAGTTTGTCAGTAGGAGGTTGGGCTTGCTTTTTATGTTAAAATGCAGTAAATAAATAATTAGAATAAAGTACTTTGTGAATGTATATCCGAGACTTCTGATTGTTCACCCCCCAAAATCTAAACAATCAGCTGCTTTGCATTATGCATGCAAGTCCTTTTTGCTGAATGTTTGAGAGGCTGCCAAGTAGTACTTTTAAAAAATATGATACAATCCTTTAGAATTGAAGATGACTGCTATACTTTTCTTGACAAGGAGATTTAAGGTCTTGCATTAACAGTATTGGGATCCTTGCTGACAGCTGTGATGAAACCTGTCAAGCAGTCTTATCAGTTTTGTTTCTTCCCAAATGCTGAATCTTTCTTTTGGCTAGAAATCTTTCTGGAAAAATATCTGCTGTAGTCAAGAGAGAGGAAGAATACAGAGAAAGGTGTGATCAAGTAGGCTAAAGTAGTACAGATTGTTCGTAATTTTACACAAGCTGTCATTTTATACTTAAAAATGTATGTGCTAGTCGTCATTGACCTGCATACCTTCATTTGTATGAATGTCACACACACAAAGTTGCAAATATTTGACTTGGAGTATAGCTGAATCTTGCAGGTGCATAGAGCTTGCAGGAATTTTGCTGGTGCTATGGCTGGCTAATGTTGTAGACAATAAAAACCTGCTCCAAGTCCTACAGTTAGGCACAGGCAGTGCTTATTTAAGCCTGTTCAGTGGTTCAGTGCTCATGTGGTGAGATGGGTGCTGTAGCACAGATATAGTTTAACAAGAGTTGTGTCTGAAGTCAAATAACATGAGGTACCAAGTGTAAATTTTAGTGATTGACAAAGACGGCAAATTACTTGTTAAAATAAGCATAGATATTGCACACTTACTGTGTGTTAACCTGATTACTGATGTTTCTCAGTTCCTACAGAACTATTGTGTGTTGGGCATCTATTAAATAGGAAGTCAGCCAAAGACAAATGTTCTTGTGTAATCTATATTTAAAAATATCTAATTATATGAACTTTACTACCCGCATTTCTGATGTTTTTCTACTTTTGTTTTATATTCCTTAAGAATTATACCATGTCACAAAATAAAAACCAGCTATCCTTGGTTCCAGTTAGTTCCTCGGGCTCTTCTATTTTTGTAAAAGTGCAGTAACGATTCACTTAGTGAAGGAATCTTACTGTGTTAGTCTGATATTGTAGCTGTGATGGTTCAGGAATTGTGAGAGGTAAGGATTTCTTAGGTTGATATCTTTTTATCAGGCCTACTACATAATTGGGATAGAGTTAGACAAGCTTTCAAATGTAAAACATAATTCAGCAGGTCTGAGGAAGGAAAGGCAGCACAGCATAGTAAAAAAGTTTGCTGGAGGGGAATTCTGGGTTAGCAGACAATTAGCAGAAGAAAAGAAGCTGATTACTGGGCGATCAGGATCTGTCAAAAGGAAGGAGGGTCAGTCTCACCTTTCTTGTGTGGGAAGAATTCAGGAATCAGGTAGTTTATAATGTGCCATAAAACCAATATCACTGTTAAGTCTATCCCAACTATACAGTTGGTCCAAAGGTATTGCCCAAAGAAAACCTTATCTCTTGTGATATTTGTTCTAGACATCCTTATGGCATCAGCTTACTGTCATCTCTCTATTCCTTATGTTTTCTCTTTGTGGTAAAACCTGTCAACTCATCTCAGATTCCAAGAGATTTAGTCCAAGAAAGGATTTGTGCGTGGGTAATACATAGCTGGTTTCAGCACTATTTTCACAATGGGATGGCACCTGTAATACGCTAGACTTCTTATAATACAGCATTGTGATAGGATGCAGATCGTTGTTAATTAAGTCTTTCTGGAGACTTGCTTTGGATGGGATTTGCATTCAGTGCACACAATTTTCACTAAACTTGCATAATGAAAAGGCAAGCTGTTGTGTATGGACCTGATTTCTGAAATTATAGACAAGGACAAAAATGCATTAACTCATCAGACCCCTATGTCTTGTAATAAAACAGTGACTGCTGTGTACCTCTAATTTGTTTTATTGAAAAGCATAGGTTCTAAAGCCTTCATCTAATAATACTTGCTAGTCCAAGGAGCAAACCTGTCAGTCACTATGAAAAAAAACCTGACTATCTTAACCAGTGAAATGAATTCTGTTTGCTTATATAGCCCCTTCAGTCCAGTGATCTGATAAAAGCATTTTGTGAACAGTGCTTAACACAACACTGATGGAAAAACTGCAGGTGTGCATTATCTTCATCTTGCACATAGGTGCACCAAGACACAGTGATGAGGAAAGTTGCCCAAGGTCATTGCATGTTAGTGAAATAATGGGAAATAGAACCCAGAAAGTTTGCTGTAACCATTATACCACTAGACAGATGATATATAGCTGTGTTTACACTAGCAAATGGCACAGGTCCAACATCTGAAGGTTGTTATGAACTTTTGTAAATGGACAGTGTGCCTGCTGCATTAGCTTTATACCAGCCAGCGTAGCTGTTTGACATGTCCCCACAAAAATCGCCCTCCAATTGCTATAATATTCATGGTACATTGTGATTATCTGATTCATAATACTTGCTATACAAGTCTGTAGAGCCAAGATTTGTGTGAACTATGGTTTGCTATTGCAGAGGTGCTGAAACAAACTTCTTTGAAATCACAGAATCATAGAAAATTGGAATTGGAAAGGACCTCAGGAGGTCATTTAGTTGAACTCCCTACTCAAAGCAGGACCATCCCCAACTAGATCTTCCCAGCCAAAGCATTGTCTAGCTGGGTCTTAAAAACCTCCAAGGATGGAAACTCCACAACCTCTCTGGATAACCTGTTCCAGTGTTTTATTACCCTTCTAGTGAGAAAATTCTTCCTAATATCTAACCTAAACTTCCCTTGTTGCAACTTGAGACCATTGCTCCTTGTTCTGTCATCTCTCACCACTGGCAACAGTTTAGTTCCATCCTTTTTCAAACCCCCCTTCAGGTAGTTGAAGGCTGCTATTAAATCCTCTCTGTCTTCTCTTCTCTAGACTAAATAAGCTCAGTTCCCTCAGCCTCTCCTCACAAGTCACATGCCCCAGTCCCCTCACCATTTTTGTTGCCCTCCACTGGATTTTCTCCAATTTGTCCATATCCTTTCTGTAGTATAGAGCCTAAAACTGAACACAGTACTCCAGATGTGGCCTCACAAATGCTGAATAGAGTGAAATAATCATTTCCCTTGACCTTCTGGCAGCACTTATACCAATGCAGCTCAGGATGCTGTAGCCTTCTTGGCAACAAGGGCACACTGTTGGCTCATTCAGTTTATTATCCATTGTAATCCCCAGGTCCTTGTCTGCAGACCTGCTGCCCAGCCAGTCAGTCCCCAGCCTGTTCTGGTGCGTGGGATTGGCTGTCCGAAGTTCAGAACTTTGCACTTGTCCTTGTGGAACCTCATGAGACTTCTTTTGGCACAATTCTCCAATTTGTCTAAGTCACTGAATCCTAGCCCTACCCTTCAGTGTAATTAACTACTCTCCCCAGCTTGGTCTCATCTGCAAACTTGCTGAGGGTGCACTCTGTGCCATCTTCCAGGTTGTTGATGAAGACCTTGAACGAAACCAGTCCCAGGACCGACCCCTGGGGCACTCCACTTGATCCCGGCTGCTAACTAGACTTCGAACCATTGATTACTACCCTCTGAGCTTGATGCTTCAGCCAGTTTTCTAACCACATTACAGTCCATTCATCCAGCCCATACTTCCTTATCTTACCTGTGAGAATGTTGCAGGACAACATCTCAAAATCCATGCTAAAATCAAAGTACTGTACACCACATCCACTGATCTACCCGCATCCACAGAGCCAATCACCCTGTCATAGAAGGCAATGTGGTTGGTCAGGCATGACTTGCCCTTGGTGATTCCATGCTGACTGTTCCTGATCACCACCTTCTCCTCTGGGTGCTTAGAAGTGGATTCCTTGAGGATCTGCTCCATGATTTTTCCAGGGACTGGGGTGCGGCTGACTGGTCTGTAGTTCCCTGGATCCTTCTTTTCCCCTTTCTTAAATATGGGCACTATGTTTGCCCTTTTCCAATCATCTGGGTCCTCTCCTGATTGCCATGATTTTTCAAAGATGATGGCCAGTGGCTCTGCAGTCCCATCAGCCAACTCCTTCAGCACCCTTGGGTGCATCCCATCTGGCCCCATGGATTTATATATGTCCAACTTTTCTAAATAGTCCCTAACCTGTCCTTTTGCCACTTTTGACTGCTTACCTCCTCCCCAAACTGTGCTGCCCAGTGCAGTAGTCTGGGAGCTGACCTTGCCTGTGAAGATTGAGGTGAAAAGGCATTGATCACTTCAGCCTTTTCTGCATCCTCTGTCACTAGGTTGCCTCCCCCATTCAGTAAGGGACCCACATTTTCCCTGATCCTCCTCTTGCTACTGGCATACTTGTAGAAATCCTTCAGATCCCTTACTAGCTGCAACTCCAATTGCGTTGTGGCCTTCCTGACTTCATCCCTGCATGCCCGAGCAATGCAGTTCTACTCCTTCCTAGTTGTTTGTCCAAGTTTTCACTTTTTAATGTAATGTCAACTATATAACATTTTGCATGTATACATGAATGTGTCTTGTCAAATTGAAGGATGCATTGAATAAATACACTTTTGTTTTTTGAAACAAGTAAAGCCTTACATTTGCATTGCACTTTGGGACATGAAACATGTGCATATATAAAGCTGCAGAAGCTATAGTTGCTCCAAACAAGAAAGACCTAAGAAACATAGGATTTACTGCACAACACGGTCATTAAAAGCTTGCAGGAGCATTGTGACATTGTATGAGGAGAAACAATGACAGTGGCACAGTTGCATATCAGCACATTCGGACCTTGTCAACACTAGACTACTAAAACTTCCCACCGTAGCTACAAGGACTACAACTCCATTGGTGATAACTCGAGCATAGACATGCAGCCCATCATGCTGCTTTAACCATCGTGCTAGCTAAAAGTGCTATATGACCAGTATTCAGAGAGATAATGGTTGCGAGGCTACCAACAGATTTAAACTAAAGCTTTAAGTTACAGCACTGTAGGATGCCTTTTAAGGGGGTTGTGCAATATTAGCACTGTTAGGTCTGCAGACATGTACATAGGTCCCAAGATAAAACCCAGAGATTTCAAACAGGAATTTGTAATGTCAAAAACATTCTGACCTGTTGTGATCTTTCTGAGTTCTTTGCAACAGATTTGCTCCATTATTTTCCCATAAGCAAGAAGTGAGTGAAAGCTGAGAGCTGCCGTTTTCTGAGGTCCCTTGAGTTTAAAAAGGCTGAGAACCCTTGTACTCTCAGCAATATAACTGCATAGAGCAGTTGAAGGGAATTTTACAGACGGGTCCAGGATCCCTGTGGGTAGGGTGTGCTCAGCCAGGCAAATGGGATGGGACTGCAGATGGACAGAGCGTGACATCTGGGAGTGGGGTATGCGGGTGGGTGGGCAAGGCCAGGGTCATGGGGCAGTGACCGTGCATGGCCAAGGCGGGGCCCCAGGGCACAGCCATAATCTGCTGCTTGCACATCCCTGTGACAGGTGCCGGTTCCATAGGCAGGGATTTGTGGGGAGCAGATCTTGGCTGTATCCAGGCCCCAGGCTGTCACCACCCTGTGATCCTGGCTCCGCCCCGGCTGCCATTCCCCACATGCCTATATCCCCATCCTATCCATCCAGTTGAGCATGAGCGAAGTGGGTTCTGTGCTGGTCACCATGCCTGTTCCACCTCCCCCCAGTGGTGGGTGCAGGGCAGACTGGCAGTAACAGCCAGGCAGAGTGATCTGCTGCCATGCGGGCTGCTGGGAAGCCAGCTCCGGTCACTCCATCACCCTTTTCCTACCACATGCCTGGGGGCAGCAAGACTGGCCCAGGCTGTACAGCCCCCCTGCCCCCTTCCTGGGCTGTACAGGGCTGAGGAACCTACCATGGGCTGGGTAGAATCCCTTAGTGGGCCAGATCTTGCCCACCCCTGCAGTATATGATAAACAAGGAAAAGATGGTATAGTTAAAAAACTGCAGACAGCAGTTGTGTGCCTGTTGCAAGCCGTTGTGCATATGGGGTATGTTACAAGTTGGTTCCTGATTGCAAAGTTAAAATTATCTAGGTGCAGGGCCTGGCATTGCATAGCTCATGGGCCAGATCTGGGAAGCTTCAGTGGTAGTAGGAGGCGCTTTGCCTCACTGTTGTGCAGTAGGACTGCTGAGAGCTTTGCCCACTGCTTTCAAAACTTTGTTTCATTTTTGTGAAGAAGGATTTAATTGGCATCCCTTTCTGGCTTATCATGCTTATTAAAGACTTAACATGTACATTTGCAGTTGTAACTTTATTAGTATCATTCTCTATCTTCTTATTTATCTTATACCATTTCCAAAGTAGTAGTAGCTAAACTGAAAGAAGGCACTTTTATTTTGGATTAAGAGTGTTCAAATAAAATGTTATGCTGGTATCGTTACCTGTACATTTCCCTCTGTAGACAGTCCCTTCATTTTTATGCCTTCTAGTCCCCAACCGATCCGTTGCATGTACACACACGGCAGGAAGAAGAATCATTAACTTTGGAAATAAGAGTATATATCTTCTTAAAATACTTCCTCTCCTATTTTTTTTTAAATTTGCGTTTATAAGTAAAGTCATCATTGGCATCTGTTGAAATACATGGGATTAGATGAACCACGAGAATTTCTGTTTCAGGCTCTTAAAGTTGGGCAGATAATGCTGCAATAGATGTACTTGAATTTTATTTTTTATAGTCATAATAATTGGTTTCTAACTTTAATGAAAATGTGAATCTAGAAAATGGCTGAGGTCACATAATCAAAACTAATTCTTTGAATCGCCCTCATTTTAGAAAATGCTTTTTTTGTTCTTTAAGGAAAGCAGCATTTTTATTTACTTTTGAAAGATTTTTTTATCATGGTTTCCCTGTTAGGTTTGTGGAAAATAGATGTTCTGACATTTTTAAAGCCTTTTTTGGATCTCTTATTTTTTTGGATATTTGTAATCCTCTAAAGTAGGGGTGATCAAGATCTAGCCTGTGGTCCAGATCCAGCTTTTGGGGCTTATGGATCTGGAAATTTGGCAGCAGGGGAGCAGTGGCATTGCTGCCCTACTGCCAAATCTCTGGATGCGTGGAGAGCCCTGGATACCAGATCTGGCACTTGAGCAGTGTGCATGGTGCGGGAAAGGGCAGTGCTGGTCACTGGGACCCAATCCTGGCATTCAGGAAGGGGGAGCATCAGGCCCTAGGGCCTGATCCACCCACAGACATGCCCCGTGCCAGTTGTCTGGCCCTTGGGCCAAAAAGTTGAGCACCCCTGCTCTGAAGTATTTATGTATTCATAACATTTTAAACTATTTGATATTAGAAACAATCTCTTTTGCCACACATAATGAAAGCATTAACTGTCAACATGATAAGAATATCAACATACTTTCTTTTCACTAACAGGAATTTTAAGCAAGTTACAGAATTATTTAGAAACTTAGAAATAAAGAGGAATGTGTAGTCATTGGAGGGTAGGGCAAGCTAGTGGGTAACACAGTTATTGTCACATATTTGAAGAAGTGTGGTGTTGTTTGTGAATTATTGGGACTTATTTTGATAGCAATTAAAAACTGGAAAAGAACAGATAATTTGTTAAGATGGTTCTCTACATAGCTAATTTTTGTTATTTCGGTCTTCAGAGGGTTTAATGCCCCCCTAGTTCTAATTGTACAAAATATGAAAGCTCGTTGATACTTTAAGATGAGCAGTTATTGTGTCTTTGACCTGAAGTTAAAGGTAGTTGTAGGAAACAAGAAATTGTGTTGGTATAAAACCCTTTTTTTTTTTTTTAATGTAAACATCAAGTAATAAGAGTTTCTACTCCTCTCAAAAAGTAAAAAATAATTTCTTCTAGTTTTTGAGGTTCACATTATTTCAGCATATATCTATGGAAAGAAAGAACAGATAAAATGTACACACAATCATTAACGCTGTGTTCTAGGCCTTCCAGCAGTTCAAAATTAAGTTTATTCAGGAGCAGCATTTGTTCACATGACATGTCATAAATGACAAAGATCAATTGGTGATTATGCTATAAAAACAACCGAAAGAGAGAGACTTAAACTTGATAAAAAAGTTGCAGCCTTCTCTTACACTAGCAGCATTGTCTTCAATGAAGCACAAAATAAGCATTTTGAACTATTAAAGTACTTGTTTTATTCATACATATAATTTTTACTTTGCAAGCCCACTGTTTGAAGGTGCAGTGAAGTGGTAATCAAAGAGATAGGAAGAAGTAAAGTACTAGCATTGATTTTTTTTTTTGGTGCAGAATGCTAGTTTGAAAATTAGTAACACCATAGATGAATGCAAATCTTCATGCAAGAGAGAAATGTGTATGTACTTAATGCTGTTAATTCTATATCTGAAAAGGAGATCGCTAAATGCTTTGTTCAGGTTTCTCAAGATTTGATTCAGAATAGAGAGAGAAGCATAAAGAGAGAAGCATAAAAAAGAGAGTAGAATAGAGAGAAGTATGAAAAAGGAGATAGTTGCCATTTTCTTTTAAATAGCAACAAAATGAGAACAGGACAATGAATGTTTCTGGTACAGATACCGTAAATTAACCCTCTAAAATGTGTAACACTTAACACAGACTTGAAGTGCATTGTAGAAACTCCAGAAACTTTTCCCAGTCACTAAATGGGTATGATGGATGGTTAGTGAATTTAAAAAAAAGGAGGGGGAGAGAATCAATATACTTTCTTTTGGAGCTCTGCAGGAAAACTGCATTTTATGCTCCTGCCGTAAGTGTTGAAGTTTAAAGTGAACAAGAGAAGGACTTTTGATCAAAACAGCAAATGCAACAAGGGATTCTGCAGAGGTGCACTAAACTCACAAAAGCAAATTGAAAGACATTTCAGTGGGACTTGACAAATAGGATGGCACTACTGTCTCAGTAAAAGTTGGCTTGATCTAATTAATGTCAAAGAATTGGAACCATAAAAGAAAAAAAAAAAGATATGGAGCCTCTTCAGTATTTTGTTCATATACTAGTAATTGGTTCCAAATACAGTTTGGGCCCAGAACAAGAAGACTGAAACAGAATTATTATTACTGTCTTGAGTTTTTTACTTCCTTGGATTTATATTGGATTTCTATCTCAGATAGTTCCATCAAATATATAGCAGTACTTCTCAACTAGGGTGCCGAGATTCTTTCAGGGTCACAGGATGCCACAAAAATGTTAGCATTGTTAGGTATGCAAACATGATTTATGACAGAAACCCACATGTTTCAAGTAAGAACCCATAATGTTACAACCTTTCTCACCTGTTGGGGTCTGTCTTTGCAACAGAAAAATTGCTGTATAATTTTTCCATAGTAAAAAACTGAGTGAAAAATAAAAGCTGGCATTTTCTGAGGGGTCCCTTGAATCTATAAAGGCTGAGAACCTCTGTGATAGAATTGTGCAAGTAAAATACCAGGTCAGGCTACTAGAATTTAGAATATTGTGACAGTTTAGAAAACCTCCATTTCTGTCCAGTAAACTTCGCTTCTAGTCGGTGTATTTTAGCTCATTTAGTTTGGCTTGGTTGAAACTTCATAATAGGTTAGATAGATAAAAGCATCAAATTGTTAAATGCAATGTGTATATACTTGTTTAAAGGCACATTCTAAAGACTGGTAGGTCTGATTAGATAGTAAAGGAATCTGCTTGTGTTTGTGAATTCCTATTTGTATTTAAATTGTATTTGTGAATGTCAAACTCAAATTGGTTGGTGGATTGCACCCTCTCTGGCCCTGGCAGACTGCACCCGCAGTGTTGCCAGAGCAGTCTGAGGTCCTGCTCTTGCTAGGGCTCTCCAAGCCACAGCGAGAAAGCCCTTCCACTGTGGCCAGAGCAACTGCAGTTGGGGGACAATAACCAGGAAGTTAATGTCATGTGTATGGATATATACATACAGGGGAGGGAGGGTGGGAAGGCAGTTGCATCCCCCATGAAATTCCTCTTCTCAGTAGCCAAGTGGAGTGGAGGCAGAATACTGCCAGGGGCAGAGTCTGGAGGGGTGCAGTTGCATCCCCCTTTAATTCCTGCTCCACCCAAACTTTAAAACCAACAGCCTGGGAGGGGCAGCAGCATTTCTATTCAGGCAGTGCTGAGGGAGTCAATTGACTTCATGGCTCATTTATCTCCGGGATTCCTGTTAATCTCTCTCCACTCCACAGGTGTTAACAACCTTTTCTCTTTTTAATGGTCTTGATGTTTTGCTATTCAAACTATCCTTTCATCTGCAATTTTGCTGTCTGTTAGCCATTCCTGGTAATATCTCTCTTCCATTTCAAACTCCCGCAGACTGTTTTTTAGCTTTAGCTGAAAACCTTAACTCACATGTGGTAGTATAACTTAGGTGTAGAAATGACTGACAGGGAACTATTGGAGCCAGTGTAAAGATGCTCCAGAAGACTAGGTTTAGTTTTATGAATCGGAGATGCCCCATTTAACTATAAGGATTACAGAATTAATAATACAAGATCTTTTGACTTCGCTTAGGTTTTGTTTTGTTTTTTTAATTTATATATGCTGTAGCAAAGTAGTGTGCATTCCTATACCAGTTTCCCTTGCTTTATGCTGTATGTGCGTTCCTGGAAAACAGTGCATAACACAAATTCACATGAAGGAAACCCACTTTACAACGTAACAAATAGGGATACATTCCAAGACCTCGACTGTACTGACTCCCAGACCCATTTCTACCACATCTGCAAGACGATCTTGGTACTCACCAACAACACACAGTACCACACAAGCACAAGGCACTATCATAATGTGAATGGTAACTACAGAAACACATCGCAGACCATGAGCGAGGAGCGCAGTTCCACACAGGAGACTATTTTGGTGCATGTCACTCCCACAGTGCACTGCACAAAGCAGCTTACCACACCGATCGCATAAGAGAGAATTTATGTTGCATATAATGAATTTTTGGTATAAAAAGGATCATTGCATAAGAGTGAATTTACACATACAAAGTTCGCATAAAGTGAGGGAAATCCGTAGTTATATTTATTGTTGCTGTGATCTTCAAATGACATATTAGTAAAGTCTCTTAGTTCTCTTTAACTGGTGAAGAATGTGTTGTGTAATGTTTGAGGTGCCACACTACCTGCCATCCCCCTTCTGAAAATCCTAGGTCTACCTTGGACACTGCTATGAAAGGGTGTCACCTCCAGGAGCCAGGTCTTGCTGCCTCCACTCTGCTCTGGACCTCCCTCTTACAAGATTGCTTGTATTGTGGACAGTCTCATGCCTCCCTGCTGTAGTTGCCACTGTTCATCTCTGTTGCCAAGATTCCTGTTACCACCAACCGTGGGCAAGGGTAAATTTATTGGAACTTCTGCATTGACATCTCTTGCAGATGTGGACCTTGTGAGTGGATGGATCCTGCCCCCATTCCTCCATCCCCTCTTCCCCACCCAACACAGTGCCACTAGAGCTTTCTGCAGCCCTGGGAGAAGATAACTTTCTACATCTGACCTCTCACTTTCTAAGCTGTGGAGCCCTTTTGGAGGGGGAAGAAACTTTTTTTTTTAAATTGTAGAAGGCTTTTTTTTTTTCCCCCCACTCATCCACAGAAATAATATTGACCAATATTTTTTCAAATAACTACCCTCGGGTAGAGATGAGTGGCTGAAAAAACAGGGAGAATAGAGACATTTATACAACTTGACTATACCAGTTTTTCCCACTGTAACCAATGGAGTTATGTTTGTTATGATTGGTTAGTAAGCTATCTTTACAGTTAGTATCAAGTGTGCTCAAGTGTGGCACTTTTCACAAGTATCTTACTAGCTTTGCTTCCTGAGTGCAGTCCAAGTAGCTTAATTTAAATTTACAGGGTTTGGGTTTTTGTTTTTTTAAGTGACAAAAACTTATACATTCTGGCATTCTGTTATTTATTATAAACAGGAAAGTGCCAGACCTATTGCTGACTTAATAGACCATCTAGTGTACAAAGTCTATTATCTAGGACTTTGAATTAATGGAGACTTGCGCTAGATATTTGTGTAGATAGCAGTCTGATTCTGCATGCATTTCTAGACTTTGCACTTCAGAATATGAACCACAGTGGGCTAGAATTTACTTCAAGATTTTATGGTGGCTGTAGCCAAATTATCTTAACACACTGAGGTGTTATCTAAAAGTAAGACTAAAAGCAAAGAAAAACCAGCTGGCAGCATGTCAAAGACCAAGGGATAATGATACTGCTCAGTTCTTAAATGGCAAACTCTTACACGTTTTTACTTAAGGAAAAAGTCCACAGAAGGTCCCAGATGCACAGTGGTGGAGACTTTCTTCACAGACTTGGAAGTAACCCCTAAAACCTAACTTATGGATACTGTGTAAGAAGATATCCAGGTTTTTTATTACTTTGCTAGATTCTTGTTTTAGGTCACTATATCTTTTTATGGAATTGGATGTGTTCAGTCTGCTTGACTTTTCACATTAGAATGTTAAATACTTGAGTAGGAAAATGGCCAGCTTCAAAGAGCAAATACGTTGCCTGCTGAGTTGGCCAGATTTTTTGGGGGGTGGGGGTTGGTAGCACTTTAGTTATGAAGCATGTAAAGGGCTCTGACAGAGTCTGCATAACTATTAACTAGCAATAATTGCGATATTTTGGAATAGTCTAAAACTTAGCTTCTATGATGTGCTATTTTTAAAATATAAAAAGACAATTTTATTTGAAATGTGAATAGGAATATAACAGTATTGTATAACATGCTTATCAGACCAAAAGCAGCATGTAGGTTTCACTTTCTCTTCTTCTTTTGTTTGTGAATTTAGTGTGTTGAAAGATCTGACGCTGCGGAGAATATTCTTTGTATTGAAGCGTCCTTCTCCTACCCTGTTAAATACACCTCAAGGACAATGTCTAGTTTAAGAGACTAGATCACTCTTTGTTCTCAGTTGAGTTCTTTGCCTCCAAAATCCCTTGCAAAATCACTGGTTAGTGCCAATTCATGCCACTTTTGATGGTGATTTTCATTACATATAAATGTGCTAGCTTGGAATGGAATTTAGACTGATCCATTTGTGATGGAGATGGCCAAATGTGTAGCTTGCCTTTCATTTAACCAGCATGCAAACCACAATGCCACAAAGCCTTTACACATTATCATCATTTAGTATCTAACCTCTCGCATGACTTGATGGGAAGGTCTGGTCATAAACACTGTAAGAGCTTTAAGAGAAAACACATTGCTAAAAACAGTTACCTCAGGTAATCAGAGTACATTCTCTTGAATTCTTTTATGATGAATGGTCTTGCAACAATGTACAGTGCTGGCAGATTTACACTAGAGTCTTAAAGTTTGTCAAATGCACATAGTAAACTATCTGATAATTATAGCTGTTATTTTAAGTCTTATTTGTATTAATGTTTGCAGTATCTACAGGAAGTAAAGTGTTCAGAGTGTGTTGTGTTTTTTTTTTTTTTTTAAGTTAACACATTTTGAATCAAACAGATAACAGACTGTTAGTTGCACAGACCATCTTGCTCCATCCCCCTGCTACATCAACAGACTACAGATACGGCCAGCTTGGTTTAATATTCGTTATCTTGCTTGTGTGCAGAAATCCAAGGACAATCAGTACCCGGTGCATCTGGATCTTCCTGATGGTAGAAATTAGTTTACTGCTTCTTCTGTGATATTGGTTTGGCTTGGTTTGGTTTTGGTAGGGGGGGAGGGACTGGTTTTCATGTGTAAAATAGCTGAGAAATTTACACTTATAAGTGAGTGACTAAGTTTCTGTGAAAGCACTTCATAATTATGAGTTGTATTGAAGAGGAACAGTATTATTATAACTTCATTACTACATACTGACATGACACAACTTGTATCAAAGTCTTTTCTACTAATTACAATGAAAACTCTTGTATGTCATTCTTTCATTTCAGGTCAGTATGCTCCAAAATGACCAAATACATTGAAGCTTTGGTACTTTTTCATGTGCCCTGAAACTGAAATTTCAGTAAAATATTTCAATACAAAGGTGCTTAGAAGCAGAAACTAGGCAGTTTTTAATTAGCTTTTTTAATCGAACACTTCATAACTCTCAGAAAAGTGGCCTCATCACTTGAAGATTTCATAGTGCAGAACTGTAGTGAGAATTTATTAAGACTTCATTACTCTTACAAAAATGTACTGCAGCGCACTTATTAGTATGCTGGGTATTTTAATTAAAATTAAGTCACCACTGTGAAATAAAAATGTCTTTTATTTTGCTTGTATTTTTATTGTGCTTGTTGGGTAACCATACTAATTCTTAAATTATCTAATTCAGTGGGTAACCCAACGATTAGCATGAATTAGGGAGTTTCTGTTATGTATACTGAAAATAACTAGTGATTTTTTTTTATTTAAAAAAAAATTTTGTTTTTTTTTTTTTTTTTTTTTTTTTTTTTTTTTTTTTTTTTTTCCCAATCAGTGGGTCACAGTTCACAGGGGAATTCTGAAAGGTTTTGAAAAAAAATCATTGTGATCTAAATCAAAGAAAATCTTTCTTCTCAACTGCCTGCAAACTTGGCCCAAGGTTGAGTGATCCATCAGCTTCTCAAAACACTAGCACAAATAAATAATAAAGGCTTATTTTTGATTGATACTTTTTTCCCTCTTTTATATTAAATGAAAGGGGTTATGACTGCTTTCCTTTGAATCAGGGGTTGCTAATTTAGAATAGTTAGATATACTAGTCTGAATTTTGGATAACCTTTTAAAATACAATGCAAGTTTAAATGTAGTAAGGTAACCATCAAAGTTGTGGCTGACTAAGAAGAAAGGGTTTTTTTTCTAATTGGTTACAAATTTGGTGAGTTCAAAAGAGAGCAACCTGGTTGTTTGGCCATATTGTTCTGACTGGTATTATTATAATGTTTTACTTGGCTATTTATGTGGCTACATAGAATGTCTAATGAGCCCATAACACATGGATAAAAAACTAGGGTTTTCATATGCCTGCTCCGATTGTGGTTACCTCCATAAATACTCGGCTCTTGTGGAATTGAGACACTATCTTAAAAAGTGCTGCACGTGCAGTGGTTTGCCACCTGTAAACTCTTTGCAAATCCAGTTGCCCCAGGATGCACAGCACCTGCTAATTGCTGCTATAACTGAAAGACTGAGACTTAACTGCTTCTGACTGTTAATGTACATACAGAGGTGGGATTGCCTTCAGTGGAACAAGTGGAAAAGGAGTGGATTACCATGTTTTGTTTTGCAGGAAAAGAATCTTTTTCAAGCTGGAAGCTACTAAACAAACAGATAACTTTTCCTGTGTGGCATTTGATGTTATACATGCTGGCCAGTTTGCTTAAATGCTGAATCGAACTGAATATTATGTGACAAACATAGCTTAACTGCTTTTACTAAAAAAAATATGTGCTGTCCATGCAGTTTGGGCAATTTCTTTTAAATTGAAACAGAAAAATCTTTTTCAGTCAGTCTGAACCATAATATCCTTAGGTAGCAAGAACTAAAAAAAAATTAATTCTTATATTACCATGCCAGCAGTGAAACTTCAAATAGGTCTGTTATTTAAGTCTCAGACGATGGATTCATACCTACAATCTGCATAAATATTTTGAAAGAAGGTTGCTTGTGTCAAGGATGACCTTACATGGTTTATCTACACTTGAAGAAAAATTTAAACTGCTAATTTTATAGATTGCATTATAAGGAAGGGTTGTAGATGATATTGGTTGTTGAAGGAAGCTGAATATGCAATTAATTTTTAATACCTGTATACTCTTGTTTGCATTACCATAGCATCTCAAAGCCCTAGTCGAGTATCAGGACCCCTTTGTGCTGGGTATTGTACAAAGAAACAGGTAAAAAGATGGTCTCTATCCCCAAGAGTTTATTAGTTTAGCATAAGAATGGACAAATTATAATTTGAGAGCCCTGGGCAGGTCCTGAAGGAATAGTGCAACACTACACAGATTGACTCTGGAGCAAACACATTTTGAAAGTTTTGTGTTCTGTGGGTCTTAGACATGTCAAGATTTTGGGTTTGCAGCAAAGGGGTTAAGAAATTTTGACTACTCCTGGCTAAGCATATGTATGTTTGGTGTAATTTTCTGTCCTGTACTGCTCTGCCCTTCCCCCTCTGCCCCCCCCCCCCCAAAGGGTTGACTTTTATTTCTTGTGATTTGTTTTATTATTAGAGTTGTGGTTGCTTCTAACTATGTGAAGTTAATGGATGTAAGTCCAACATGGATGAGATTCAAAAAAGAGAAATTTTCTGTATTTGAGTTCCAACTCTGGAATATTGTACGCCAGCAAGACTTTTAGTGACTGCTTAGTGAATTAAAGTTGGTAGTGAACTTAAAGATAGAGTTGGCTACTGGGATTACTTAATTTCGCCTTGATCAGAACAATATTTTAGTCTTCACATCTTTAAATTAAAAATCACAGTGCTTATATGCAAAGAGTTGATAGTTGAGAAGAAAACTTCAAAACTCAAATCTCCCCCTTTGTTATAGTGAGAGAAATGCAAGCTTTCATAAGGAAGTGATCTAGAGTCTACCAAATTGATGTCAGGAGTGCTCAACCCCTGGCCCATAGGCCAAATACAGCCTGCTAGGGGTCCTCATGGGTCGGGAAGTTTGGTGGCTGGGGAGCTGTGGAAGCTCTACCCAGATCCAGCCCTGTCATGCAGTTAGATCAGAGCCAGGCCCACGCCTTGCACATCTTGGTTGAGCTGGGCTCCTTTCTCCCATCCTCCCTGCACCTCCAGATCAGGGCCAGGCTGCTCCCCATATGTCTGGATCAGGGTGGCTCTGCTCCCACTTCCTCATGCATTAGGGTTGGGGCCAGGCTGTTCCCCACCCCACTCCCTGCATCCAAATTGGGGCTGCACTGTCCCTTCCTTCCCCACCCCTCTTCCCCTGCCATCCCTGCATGTCTAGATTGGGGCCGAGCCCCTCCCTGCCCCCTAGACTGCTGGATCATGGTTGGGCTGCACAGACCCTGCAGTGGGATTTGACCTTTGTTACGCCAGCCCCATATGCTGGATTGAGTCCACTGGCCAGGTCTAGTCAGTTGACAGTCCTGTCATTGTTCATCTGTCCTGCTGGGTGAAAAATTCAGGTACCACTGATCTAGACATTTCTGTCTTTGCAAAGTAAGCCCCTAGTCTTTATGGTTAAAAATAATCTTCCAGATGCCTGCAGAGTTTGTCAGTTTTCACTGACGATATTGGTAACCCTAGGGTACAGCATTGATAAATTGGATAAGTCTATGGGCCGGATTTGGCCTGTGGGCTGTATCTTGCTAATCCCTGCCATAAGTGGTTATGGAGTGCCCTGCAATGCACGTGTCTTTCATGGGAGCCACCAGACACAGTCCAGGAAGAAAGAAGTGTGCCATATCTCTGTCCCTCCCCCTGCCTCCCCTTACCACCTTGTGTTTCCAGCTCACTTGCAGAGCAAGCATCCAACTGGGAATATAGGACATATATGAATACCTTATGGACAGCCCTGATAAGCAGGAATAACTATGTTGTACTTCTCATCTATAAATCGCAAGATATTTTACAAAGGTGGGATAAGCATTATCCTTGTCTTACAGATGGGGGTGGGAAACAGTTGGAGAGGAGGACAGTTGTACAAGGTCACAAAATAAGTCAGTGGCAGAAATAAGACTAGAACGTAGCTTTCCTAGCTATCAAGCTGGTTCCTATTTACTGTGCTAACCTGAGTTCTTGTGCTTTAAAAACTGTAGGCATTAGCACTGCGTATGTTTGATTTAGACTGTTTATTTCTAACAGCTCATCTTGACTGGAAGTTACATAGTTATTTTAGACTTCCTTGCTGGGCAGATTTTTCTTTTATTAGTGCAGATAGCATAAAGAAACATAGTTTTTCTTTTACAAATAACAACATTGCATGAAATGCTGCTCCCACATACATGCATCCTCCACCTACACGTTTGTCTCCAAGTTGAGTTGGTACACTTTTGTTTCAGCATTCGATGCCTAATGCTTGTAAATTCACATCTTAGGCTTTCTGGTGTAGTGTGTGATTTTACAAATTCCCTAAATGCTGGGAATTTGACCCTAAAGGTCAAGGGTCAAACCCAATCTGGCCCTGTGGGTTGGGGTTAGGACGGGCTGAGCAGCACAAGGCTAGTCCATGGGCTAGATCAGGCCCACAAATCTTCCCCCACTCCCCAAATGCTGAATCAGTCACACAGCATCCATTCCAGCTAGTCCACAACCCATGCTGTCACATATTGCCTGCTTCACTGGTCTGTGTGCAGCATGGATCACAGACTGGCTGGAACAGGCTCCATGTGTGGCCCGCATCCCAGCCCAGCTGGGGTTGGGGGTGCCACATCTGGACTGGACTGGACTGGCTGAAATGGGCACCACACGTAGTGCAGTCCTAGACCAGCCAAGGCAGGTGATGTGTATTGATAGCATGGATCCTGGAGTGGACACCATACGCAGCACGTTCCCATCCCTGTGCACTGAGCGGGTCCAGTGTGCACTGCATGGATCAACTTGGACCCAGGGACAACACTGGGGGCAGGGTATCAGGGCTCCATGTGATTGATCTGGCCCATGAGCTTTATCTTTGACACCCCTGTGGGTGCCTTCACTTGATTCAATTTATATTCATGATAAAGCCACTGGTCCAGAGTTAGTCAGACACATTCCCACAAGAATTGTTTTGGGCCTGGGCCAATCCTTGTACTTTTTAAATAAAACTATTGTTTTCATTTATAATGTGATGATAAAAGATTCTTTTTGGAGCTTAACCTGGACAGCAGCTTGAAGCTGAATTTCAGTTTAAGAGAAAGTAAACCTTTTCTACTGACATATTTTGGCAAAAATTGCTCATATTTTGGCATTTTTATTTTAAACTGTTGTTTCTCCACTCCATCAATCAGCTGATGTAGTTCATTGTGTGTATTAGACTTTTGCTTTATCAGCTTTTTGTAGTAGCAGTTAGAAAGATAATCTTGTTCGAAAGTTGTGGGTCCCTTGAGAGAGTAGCAAGTGGTGTATTCAAAGTGAAAGTAGGTTATTGCTTTTGCAAAGTGAAGTGGTTTAAGACCAAACATCTTTTGATGCAGCTCAGTGTGTCCTTTTGCTTTTGAAGTGGTAATATATTCATGCAGAGTGGTTTTATTATATAGAATAATCCTAAAATGAGAAGAGGTGAAACAACTCAGTATAAAGGAAGATGAGAATACCTCCATGTTCAATGAAAAAGGGTTTTCAGTTGGTTCAGTTTTACTAACAGCATTCTCAGACTTCCAGATGTAGTCATGTAACTTGAGAACTGTTTAGTGAGTTGATGTGATGAAATAACCAAGCATCTTTTTCTACAGAACATTGTTTTTTTCTAGGCTTTATAACAGCACACATCCTTCCCTCCAGCAAAACTTCCTGTAGTAGTGGGTTATATGGCTTCGTTATGCAGAGCACTTTGTAAGAAACTCTTTCTACCTTGTCATTTTTCAGTTGAACCTTTGCTTTCTTCCACTTTTTGTAGAGTGCTTACTTTTTATTCTGGAAGTTATTGGTGACATGTCAACCTTAGTAGAGCCATCACTGGTTTAATGAATTCCATTTTACCTCCTGTTCTCCCTGAAGACGACCTGGAGTTGTCTTTTTTCAGCTACTTTAACTGAACTGTATAAGACAATTGACTAGAGAAATGAAAAATATACTTTCTTCTTTCTATAAATTACTTTCAAATATGCTTGGAATGAAATTACTATATCTGTGGGTTAGAGAATGGAAATGTATTATAATATACAGCTGTAATATAGTATTACTTTCTATTTATGTTAAGTTTTGGGAGGCTTTTTCCATTGAAACAGCGCAGATTTCATTATCAGCTCTGCTAAATCAAAGGTACTCTACTTTTACCTTTAGAACTAGCTTTAGATATGAAAAACTCTTTTGTAACCTAGCCATAGAGGAAGTTTTTCTAATTCCAGGAGTAGTGGTTGGCTTTTCTGGTTCTGGTTCTCCTCCTGCCTCTGATTGGACTTTCAAAGCTGTTTAGTTCCATCCTCCTCTCTTTCCCCGGTCTATGGGCATCCATTCTTTACTTGGTTTTTAGTGCTCTTGTCTGGAAATGTAACATCTCCAGACAAGAGCACTTTTACATCTATGTTAAAGACTCACGTCTACCTCTGTTTTCATCCCTCTAATGAAATATGTTGGCTTGTCTTTCTAATATTGTGCTGCTAGAAGTGTCATCTTTTGGATGAGAAATAAAGTTAATTGCCTTCAGAGAGCACATGGAATCTTGCAGGAGGAAGTAGAAATGCTAACTCATCAAATTCTAGCTTGGCTACTTGCAAGTGAAATACAGATGTAGAGAATGTGGTGGTGTTTAGTTCCTGCACTGAGAAATGAGTGATTGGGAAGGAGAATAGCTTAGGTAGAAAAGAATAAAGTGCTTGAAATAAAATAGATATTACATGAGGAGTCTGTGAGGTAGAAACAAGTAACTGGATGCCATGTTCTCGGGTTTATTTCTGCAAAGTAAAAGCATTTTCATGCAAATTCTGTGTTTGTGGGACTGTCATTCAGTATGCAACGACTATAGTCACAAAGACCCCCCCCCCCCCCCCCCCCCCCCTGTTTAGTTTATATATAGAAAATGTATACCTTGGCAGCATGGCACTTCCTCCTGTGCCAGGTCATGCCAGATGGAGCTGGTTCAGCCCAGCTGCAGCCCTGTGCCTGTTGTGGGCACAAAAATCGGGGGGGGGGGGGGATGTGCTCCCCCCCACCTCCCTGTGCATTGCTTCTGCTCCCCCAGTCTCCTCCCTATCGCCTGTGCCCCTCCCACCCCATCACCTTTGCCTCCAACCCTATAGACTTACCTGGCGGGAGCTGTGGGAGCTGCTCTTCATCACACTGTCTGGCTGCCATGTTCATGTGTGCACATGCACGTGGCGCCCTCTGCGTCCCATTTCCCCCCATCCTCAAGTAGCACCTTGCAGTCTGGAACTCTACTAGCCTACAGGGGGAAACCTATGTTTTTTTCCTCCTTTAAAGGAGAAAAGTCATGTTTTTCTGCAGCAAACGGAGAACCTGGATCCCTGGTCATGAGTCCTGGGATCCTCAAAAAATGTATCTGTATATGAGGTGCAGGGCAGCGTTCTACCTGATGGGGGGCCACATTAATAAATCATATGCAACAGGCTGAGAGAAGATGTGACAGGGATTCTGGGTGTACTGTGTGGGGCCCCATTTTCATAGACATTAGGATTTCATAGACATTAGGGCTGGAAGGGACATTGGAAGAGCATCGAGTCCAGCCCTCATTTGGTGATATTTGCCAGACATTTAAGGCTGGTGAAGTAATGGGAATCATTTTGGGAAAGAAAAGTGTAGCTCAGCTGTGGGAGTGAGGAGGAGGTCAAAATGTATGCAGTGTAGTGGCTCACTGAAAAAAAGTTTGCACTGAGGGGGACTGCACTCAATGGGCACTACCATATACCTTGTTGAGGTGGACTGTACTAACCTATAGGCCTGTGTGAAGCAGCTAGTATTCGATTTAGATTCGGATTCAGCCGATTCGGGGGACAGTGATTCGAATCACTGAATCAATTCAGTCGAATCTGATTCAGCGATTTGGATGCTGCCAAATCTCCAAATCACACAGGCTTCATTCCCCGCTTACTCCCAATAGCTTCCCTGCCCAGCCTCAGGTCCCAGCTCTTTGGTGGGGGGCGGGGGGGGCATACTCACTGGCTTCTGCCGGGCAGGGAGCAATCCTCACTGCCCTGCACTACTTGGGGGGCTCTGCCATGAGCCCCCTGACCCCTGCCCACTCTCGCAGCCTCCCCATGGCTGCCATAGTCTCACCCACCGTGGAGCCAGGGGAAGATACCTCCATCAGCTCCGTGGTCTTGCCTACCCTGGCAGTTCCACATAGAGAGCAGAGCCTTCTTGTTAATTGCAGCAAGACTAGGGAGCCTGGGGAGCCGTTCTTACCTGGGGTGCCTAGTCTCGTCATGCAGCAGAGTGAAGCGGCTGGGAGTTAACACCCAGGGGCTCCACTCTTGGCTCAGAGTTGCCAAATTAGGAGTGCCTTGAGATCCTTTCAAGGGTGTCAGATAACATTAGCACTTTAATTTTGCAAACATAATTCACAAGATAAACCCACAGATTTCAAATAAGAATCCATAGTGTTAAAAACCTTCTGCTCTGCTGGGGTTTTTTCTGAGTTCTTTGAGAAGAATTGCTCTATTTTTTTATAGTATAAAAATGAGTCAAAATTAAGAGCTGACATTTATTGAGGTGTATCTCAAGTAGCATCTTGTAAAGGTATTCAAGTGCATCCAGGTCACTGGAGCTAGAGTGGGAGAGACAAACAGCTGCTGGGAAGGAGTGGCTGGGTACTGCCCAGACAGACAGTAAGTACTTACCAAAGCCACGCTAAGCTCTTATGTGGACCTCATCATCCTATTTCAAAGTACTTTGCAAAGGAAGCACAAAATCATCTCTCACATTGGGAAATAGGCAAAGAGACTTTCCAACACCACGAGGCAAGCTAGCAGCAGAGCTGGGGCTGGAACTTGATTCTCCTGACTGTGACAGATCAGAACGTGAGCTTAAATGACACTGTTCCTTGCCTGTTTAGTCCCTTTTATCATGTGAAAAATATCAAGGATGGCATAGTGGCATGGAGACTTCTTTTGTTCCTTCCAGGCCACAGCTGAGGCACATGGGTGGAGGTCTGCCCTATGTCTGCCTATGGTATACCTACTGTGTGGATAAATTCAGGATTTAATTCTTTAGGGCACCTTTAACCAGCCCTAAATCCACCAGAGAAAAAACATTTTTTCTTGCTGAGTCTCCTTACTCCTTTTACCTCCCTCTTCTTCATCTCTGAGCTAGATGCCCTCCATGGCAGACTCCCCCCTGCCCTCCTTCCTTCCCTCTCCCACCCCCTGCCCAGCAATAGATTCCTGGCTCCTATCCATCCCTCTAGTGGTAAGTCACAGTTGTGCAGGTCTGAGATGTCATTAAGACTTCGCCTGTGACTGCTCTGAAACGATTCTGGCTTGACAGCGTATAACATTCCACAGATTTGAAAATACTTTAAAGATAACCTGTAACAACACCCTAAATTGTTCCGTAGAACTTTTCTTTCTGGCTATCAGTGTTTTATAGAATAGCATGTGCACAGCATTTTTCACATGAGGTGTTTTTTTTTAATTTTGTTGTTGTAATTCTTTGTAATCCTGTAAAATTGCCTCCTAATTGATGAAGGAAAAAATGGGTTTGTTAAATTACTGCAGACTTTGAATTAACAGAAATATTAAGTCCCCCTGCCTGACTAAATATTATTGGAAAATTCATGTGGGTGTAGTTTGAGGGTTATTGCAAGACTTCTAAGACCTTAAGTAGGTACTGAATCTATAACAAAGCTCTTGCTATAAAATTCACTTCCCTTTTAAATTCATTGAGCTTAAATGTGCAACGTGAGCCATAATTTTTATAGTACCCTACTTATGCATTGCATTGGCTTTTAGGAAAATAAGTAAATAACTCCAGTTTATAATGTAAGAAAAGAGAAAAGACAAAGAAATATGTATTTTGGGGCCTTAGAAGGGATGCCACCAGACATTATAAACAAAAGCAGCACACAATCTGTTCATTTCACATTGCTTTTCATCCAGATATTCCTATTTAAGCTATAGTTCTGATTGTGTCCCAGCTTTACATCTTTGGGTCTATTTAGTCTCTCACCTGTCTTTGATATTCTTGGGGGGTCACTTGAGATCTGCACGAGCCAGTAATCAGTTAGATTAAGATTTTCTTTTTAACTACCAATATGAGTAGATCACTAAGCCCAGTAATAAAGAACTTTTATTGCAGATCCTGAATTCTGCCTAAATTTATAGTTTGGAAGTAAACTAGTAATTTGGGGATAAACGTCCTCAATCATCTTTAAAATGCTGATTTAATTTTTTTCTGCTCTTTGCAGATAAAATGTCTGGAGGTTCATTGACGACTTTCTTCAGAAGAATAATTACTACTGCTCTGATCTTGCCATAATACCAGAATTCCATGACCTATGCTTCAGTGCTAAACACCAGGAAAGAATCATACTTTGGCCATTCTGTGTAGGTGGAGCAGACCTCATTGCTGAAAGCCCATCCTGTTTTAAAGCTGCTTATTTGGTTTTCTAGGATCAAAGGTGCTCAATGAATCAGAGCCCCCCCCAATGAGTCAAACAACCAATTCTTGCCAACAGCTGGTTGAAAAC
>NW_005842064.1:1358693-1359283 GCF_000455745.1 Alligator sinensis | reverse complement strand
CAGGAATGGCGCAAGAAGATAGCCATCGTGGTCAGGTGCCACCCACTTTTTATCATGGTGCCAGCCAGGAACTTGATCTGTCCACCAAAGTATACAAAAGGGAGTCAGGAAGTCCTTACTCTGTGTTAGTGGATACCAAAATGAGTAAACCACATCTCCATGAAAGAGAGGAACAGCCATATTTCAGGGAGAACAGATCAGTAGGAGAGGCCCGGGCTGTGAAAGAAGATAGAGAAAACTCTGACGACTCTGAGGAGGAAGAGGAGGAAGAAGATGAAGTGACTTACAAAAGGGAGCAGATTATAGTAGAGGTAAACCTTAACAACCAAACATTAAATGTATCAAAAGGGGAGAAGGGTGTCCCCTCCCAATCCAAAGAGACTGCTGTTCTTAAGACCAGCAGTGAGGAAGAGGAGGGTGACAGTGGGGAAGAGGCTACTGAAGACAGTAATGATGATGAGGAAAATGAGAGGCAGAAGAAAAAAGAGAAAAGAGTGGAGAAAGTTAGTGTTGCACAAAGGAGAACAAGGAGAGCTGCTTCTGCTGCAGCAGCCACAACTTCCCTATCGCCCAGAACTACAAGGGGCCGT
>NW_005842064.1:1353498-1358662 GCF_000455745.1 Alligator sinensis | reverse complement strand
AAAGAGTGTGGAGCCCCCCAAACGTAAGAAGAAAGCTGCAAAGGAGCCCAAGGCACCTGTGCAGAAATCAAAGTGTGAAGAAAAGGAGACTTTGACCTGTGAGAAGTGCCCCAGGGTGTTTAACACACGCTGGTACCTGGAGAAGCACATGAACGTCACTCACAGGCGCATGCAGATCTGCGACAAATGTGGGAAGAAATTTGTTCTAGAAAGTGAGCTGTCCCTTCACCAGCAAACAGACTGTGAAAAAAACATTCAGGTAGGTTTGCACACCTGCTTGCCAGATTTCCATACCTTCTGTCGTGCCCTGGATACAGCTAGTGGACACCTCAGAGGGGGAAATCTTTTTATAGAGACCAGGTCCTAACTGAGACCACCTCAGAGGGGGAAATCTTTTTATAGAGAGCAGGTCCAAACTGAGCCCTGCCTCTACCTTAACACTTTTTGGTGTCTGCCAAAGGAAACAAACTGTAGGGTTAGAGGGTGCCACTGTTCTCTATGGTAGCAGAGTTATTCTTGTAAGTAACTACACTATACAGAAAATGCAGAATTGCTTTTTAACATGCCAGATACAAGAATAAATGAGTTAAAAATGTGCAGCACCCCTGAAAAAATAGAAACTGATATTTTTCAGAGGGGTTGAGCACCTGCAGTTTCCACTAGCGTCAGTCAAAGCTTCAACACCCTTGAAAACCAGTCACACAAATTATAAAGGTAAGATTTCAGGAAAGAACAACATTTTGACTTGCGGGGTGGGGCATGGGAACCAACAGTGTAAAGAATGTTGACTGAGGCAAACTAGTGACTTGAAGAAAACGAATACCTTCAAGATGTAAAAAGTGTTAGTTTAAAAAAAAAAAAAAAAAAGCTTCACTTTCTGACACTTTCTGGATTCATTACATGTGTATGATTTACAGTGGTGTCTTTATAAACATAAGTATGTGGAAGCTCAGCTGATGATAAATACAGGAAGTAAAGCTGTTCATAACTTGCTCACATCTTTTGAGCAAAATCTAAATAATACAATAATCAACCTTTTGAATTTGTTATGAAAGAGATCCATCTCCCCACTAGTTATTATGCACACTAATAGAATTCTCTGCTCCAAAAGAGCCATTTTGAAATATAAATTATGGGAAAAAAAATTGAGGTTTGTGATTTGCACTCTACTCATAACAATATATGTGCTCACATAACCAGGGGCATTTCTATTTGATCTGGTGACTTGATCTTGCTTTGTCACCTTGTTGAAGTAAACTTAATACAGCGCTGCTGCCTAGTGGCAAAATAAACCTATTACCTAGAATAAAGACCTTGAATTCAGTTTTTATGTAGTTGAAACATTAAAAGACCAGTGGACCAAGTAAGTTATTCTTGTCTAATGAGTTGTCTCCAGATGTCAGTTTTCATTTTAATTTTTTGAGTGTATGTGGGGGAGGGTATATTGAAATGTGACAAGTCAAATGGAAGACTAAAGGAGCTTGAAAATAGTGTTAGCCAAGGAATTTGGGTTCCTGTCTATAAAACGTATCTTAACTTTTGGTACAGCACCTAGTAATGTTTTTACCTTTGCTAAGAATTTGCTTGTATAGTCTTTAAATTGCTTTCTCTTTTTATTTTAAATTGGAGTTCTGGATCTTTCACTAGCATGTAGGTTACACGCTTAGAAAAGGACAAGGTTGCATTTACTTTATTTATGAGTCTTCCTACATATTAAACATTTTCTGCTGTCTATTTGGTAGAGGCACATTACAAGGTATGCTTATGACTGCATTGTGTTGCCTTAGATTTCTGCTTATAGGAAAGAGATAAAAGGAAAAAATTAATTTGGGTACTTTGCAGTTAGGTCCCTAATATTCCCTCCCTGGCTCCATGTTTAACCTCCCCCCCTCCCTGCCCCTTGAGGCTTTGAAGAGTAACCAAGAGTACTGTATGCAAAGCCACAAGATGCAGTTGGGATTGCTGATGTATAGCAGGTCCATGGAAAAACAGTGCCCTTTGAAGTAAAAGTTGCAGCAAATATGGTTGGTTCATTCTTAATTTGGCAACTGGCTGAGAATTTAAACAGGTTGCAGATCAGCTGCTTATGAATGATCTGGTTTCTGCTGTCCTGTCTGTTCATCAGTAGATCTCAAAACATTTTACAAAGGAGGTTGGTTTGGCTGTCTCCACTACGTAATAATTGTCAGGCAGTGCTGTACTCAAATGCTCCAAACTTTTTTTGTATAAACTGCATCTGAACCAGAGTAGTATAGTTGACCTAGTGTTGAGAGGCAGAGCTTTATTGGTACACATGCACTACCACAGTAGATTGGTTACATTGCTTCTGGTTGGGATGAAGTGTTTGTGGATCACATCAGGGCAGCACTGCCTCGCTGCTTGGCATGGTGATTGAGTGGTGTAGACCAGCATTTCTCAACCTGTGTGTCTCAAGCCAAAAATGGGTCACAGTAGTATATGAGAGGGTCGTGAACAAACTTTAAAAATAGATTCTCCTTTAAGGGAGAAAAATGTGGGAAACCATGGGTTTTTCCTTGCAGGCTGGCAGAGTTCCAGCCTGCAAGGGGCTGTTTGGGGGGCCCCCATGCCCACCCCACACATACCCCTACCCTACACACACAGGGGGTCTGGGGGTGGGGAGCAGCAGGTCAGCGGTGAAGGGCCCTGGGTTGGGACTGGCCATCAATGTTTACAAGCAGAGTGACCTCAATTGGTTCCAACCCCTTCTTATTCTTGTCTACATGCAAGGGATGGGCTTGGTACATAATACCCAGTTTCTGGCTGTTGATGACTGAAATGGGGCCATTGCCAATGGTAGGAGGAGGCTTTTTAAGAGTGGATATGAAGTCACTCCTGGAGCCAGAAGTGCTGGGACAAGGTTTGACTATGAAGCTATAACTAAGCAGGCCATGAGAATAACCAGACATTGAGAAGCTATGTTGTTAGGTGCTTGGATAAAACTTTGTCTGTACCTGATAGTATAGGGAAAAAATCAATTAGTTCTACTGCTAACTCATCTGCATCTGGTATCAAGCTGCCAAGTAAACCTGCTTCTCAGTAGGTATAAATGACTTGGTAATAAAAAGCTCTAGAAACCACTGGAACTTTGGCTCCAGTAAGAGCACTTTACAGAGTTTGGAATGCAAAGCACTCTTACTGAGGATGGAGGTATACTGCCAGAGTTGTATTTTGTATCAGTCTCTCTCCTCCCCGATTTAAACAAACAAACAAACAAACAAACAAAAAAGCTATACCTGTAAAGTCTTTTTAGTATAATTATGTCTCTACCCTTTGTTTTTCCCAGCATAGCTGTCAGGATTACAGTTTCTTACATTCCTCATTGATATATCTGTGCCAGAAGCAGTCTATTATAGCCGTGTCCTATTAATGAGTAGTGCCACATGCATTCAAATGATTGATAGATCCAGTATGATATTTTTTCTTAAAATTCTCCAAAGTAAACGATAGCTCTCCAATTTCAATGCAGCCAGGAGCTGCAGATGGAACCAGTATGTGGCCCCCTTGGGTACACGCTGTATGGGCCACACAGATTGCCTCCTGCCCCTTCGTGCAGATTGTGCCAGCAGCACACGCCCCTTCTCTCTGCCACGCAAGTAGCACAGGGCCCTCCCCTGTCACACAATAGAGGAAGAGGACACTGCTGGGGCCAATGGGCCCTGGCCTAAGAGAATAGAGGCTTCTGTGATTTTTCTGTAATAAATCAGAAAGAAAAATGAAAAATTACTGTGTATCTACATAAAAGTAAGGTATTGGTAGCATCACTTAGGACTTCTGGAATTTTGAGTGAATGATAAATTGTTTAGATGCTGGCCTAAATGTGAAACTCATTGCCCTTGAAAAAGAATTGCATGTATTTGTATATAAAATATAAAAAAAAAAACCCCTAAAGGTTTTGCTGCATTTGCCTGTCTGTCAGCTAATTAGAAAAATCCTTGTATTTCAGTGAATTATTTCAAGACCTCTTGATATAGCAGAGACTATTTAAATATATATCGAAAGGGTGTGGCTGTCATTAAGGTAGCTTGGTTAACAGCAGTTAACCTTTTAAAATTGTCATCGGGAATTTATAAATGGAATTAACATATGGTATATAATGGACATCTGGAAGTGCGGGTCAAAACTGCATGTTCAGATGCTTACCACTTGGGAAAGGGGTCGTTAGTCCAGAAAGTTAGTCTTTTGACCACTGCTGTTAATATGTTTGTATTGAACATAATGGGCTAGAAACCAAAATTACACTTGGAAGAGTGACCAGGCCATTTAAGAGCTTACATATAATTGAAAATGAAATCTGAAGTGCACAAGTCACTTTTGAAAATGAAGCGTAGGCTGCCATGTTACTTGGGTTGTTACTTGGGTCACCCCACCACCGGGACCCCTGTAGGCCCCAGGGGAGGCGCACCCAGACCTAGGGTCAGTGAGGATCTAGTCAGGGAACTTCTAGAGGGTCTGTACATATTTAAATCAGCTGATCCTGATGATCTCCACCCCAGAGTGCTGAGAGAATTAGCAGAGGTTATTGCAGGGCCCCTGGCATGGCTTTACAAGCACTCGTGGTACTCTGGTGTGGTGCCAGAGGACTGGAAAAGGGCCAGTGTGGTTCCCATTTTCAAAGTGAGGAAGGAGGACTCAGGAAACTATAGGCCAGTTAGTCTTACCTTGATCCTGGGTAAGCTTTTTCAGAGAATTATCATGGCGCATGTCAATGAGGGGCCAGCGGGGGAGATTATGCTTAGGGGCAACCAACACGGGTTCATTAGAGGCAGGTCCTGTCAGACCAACCTGGTGACCTTCTATGACCAGGTCACAAAATCTTTAGATGCAGGGGTAGCAGTAAACGTAGTCTTTCTGGACTTTAGGAAGGCCTTCAACACTGTCTCTCACCCCATTCTCATTAAAAAAAACTAGGGGACTGTGGCGTTGACACCTACACAGTCAAATGGGTCACTAACTGGCTGGAGGGCTGCACCCAGAGAGTGGTGGTGGACAGGTCATTTTCAACCTGGAGGGATGTGGGCAGTGGGGTCCCCCAGGGCTCGGTCCTCGGGCCTGCACTGTTCAACATCTTCATCAGTGACTTGGACGAGGGGGTAAAAAGCACCCTGTTCAAATTCGCAGATGACACTAAGATGTGGAGGGAAGT
>NW_005842064.1:1346593-1351070 GCF_000455745.1 Alligator sinensis | reverse complement strand
CGTTTGACCCCCAGTACTCTTTCCTGCCATGGCAGGGGGTCGGACTAGATGATCTGTCCAGGTCCCTTCCGACCCTAGAAACTATGAAACTATCAGGAGTCAGCAGGGTAGGCCCTATGAGGAGAGGCTAAGGGACCTGAACCTGTTCAGCCTCCACAAGACAAGGCTGAGGGGGGAATCTAGTGGCCATTTACAAACTAGTCAGGAGGAACCAGCAGACATTGGGAGAGTTCCTGTTCCCCCGAGCACTACCAGGAGTGACAAAAAAATAATGGTCACAAGCTGGCAGAGGGTAGATTCAGGCTAGATATCAGGAGGCGCTACTTAACTGTCAGGGCGGCTAGGGGCTGGAACCAAGTTCCAAGAGAAGTGGTGCTGGCTTCTACCCTGGGGGTCTTTAAGAGGAGGCTGGATGAACACCTTGCTGGAGTTGTTCGACCCCAGTACTCTTTCCTGCCATGACAGGGGGTTGGACTTGATGATCTGCTCAGGTCCCTTCCAACCCTACCAACTATGAAAATTTTATTTCTGTAGCCATTTTAAAGTTAGCAGAATGTAGTTGTTTGCCTCCACGTAATGTGATGGTTGTAGTCCTTATAAACTCTAGAACTGGGTCTCTGTGTAATGCTATTAATACAGCTACATCGATAGCTGTGTCTTGTGTTCCATAACCTAAGACTTTGCAACAACAGAGACGAGCCAATTTTTAAAAACAAAGATCGCATAGAATTGAGCCAAACAAAGCTTTTTCTAAGCTAACAATAAAGTTGCAATGGTGTCACATATCTATATGGATACAATTTATAATAGTGCAATGCATTTTACATTGATGCATCTTGCCTCTAATTATTTATTTATTTATTTATTTATTAATTGTATTACTGCAGTACCTAGGAGTTTAGTTATGGACCAGGGTCCTGTTGTTGTAGAAACACCACAAATAACACAGAATGATCCCTACACATAGGGAACTTGGTAGGGTAGGCTGTAGGGCTGTGCGAAGCTTTGGTCCCTGATTCGATTCGGCTAGGATCTGGAACCAGCTTCCAAGTGAGGTGCTGCAGGCTCCCACCCTGGGGGTTTTTAAGAGGAGGTTAGATGACCATCTTGCTGGGGTCGTTTGACCCCCAGTACTCTTTCCTGCCATGGCAGGGGGTCGGACTAGATGATCTGCCCAGGTCCCTTCTGACCCTAGAAACTATGAAACTATCAGGAGTCAGCAGGGTAGGCTGGTTCCAGACCCTAGTCCCAAATCGATACAGATTTGGCCCAGTTCGGTGGCTGAATCTCCAAATCCGAATCAAATCAAAGGACCCTTTAATCTCTCCGAATCGATTCGGAAAGCTTCAGAGATTCGGATATAGACACAGCTTTAAATGTTTTTTCTACATACCTCTAGGTGGCAGATGGCTTGTGAATCCTGCGATGCTGGGACGCATGGAGTGTCCCACAGAAGCACGGGGGGGCTCCCCAGCACACTTGTCCATTTCCAGGTCTGCTGCCCAGAAGCACTTCTGGTCCACTTCTGGGTCCACCGGGGAGTGCTCAAGGGGGCCCTCCATACCTCCCTCGGCTTGACAACTGATGCCTCCTGGGTCTGGGGGGCACCTGGGGTCACCCCATGGCCGATCACCGAGACAGAAGGGCACGGGGAGGCCCCCACGTGCTCCCCAGTGGACCCAGAAGTGGACCGGAAGTACTTGGCTGCTGGGACAATGGAAAGAAATATAAACAGCGATGTGTCTAAAACACAGAAGGGGCTAGTAATAGCAAAGGGTAAATTAATTATTCAAACTGATTAGCAAATGGATTTAAATGTGCAGAGACAACCTGATCTGTTGTAAGAAACAGCTGTCTGTGAGCCAATGGTTCATCTCCAGCCTGTCACTTGCTTGCTAAGAGATGTTCAGCAAGTTACTTACTTTCCTTGTGTCTCAACTTTATTAGTAGTAAATGAGGAACTGTCTCTTAGAGACGTTGTTTGGTTAATGACACACAGAGCTGTAAAGATAAGCACTGCAACCTAGGTGCTGAATAACGAGTTCAGCCTGACCTGAAAATATCCCCAAGACAGATGCATGATCAAGACCCAATCTACAAGAGATCAAGTAGATTGTAAAATGGAAGATATTATCTCCAACTGGAGCAAAAGGAAGCAAGTGGATTCCATGCCTTGCCAGATTGGTTTCTGACTTGAGCATCTTACTGTTTCAGTTGCAACTGTCTGAGGCTGAAGTGCTAGGTTTTCCCTGTAAAAATTTGCAACACAACTATGCTTTGTGAATTTTAAAATTTCCAACGTTTTGAAGTAGTGATCAAACTTTAACTTTTTAAAAATAGAATTTGACTAGCAAAGGCAGTGAAAGTATGTTGGCAGTATACATTGGTGTAATGTATGCATCAGACCTTGTCCAGAACAAGCTTTTTGTGGATTCATTACCTAAGTGGCAGTTGGACTGATAAACAGTAAAGACCACTTAGTAAAAACCTAAGATTGGTCTGCATGATGTATTATAGCAATTCAGAAGAGCGCCACTGTCTTCTCCATAAGTTTTTTTTTTTTTTTTTCACTTAATATTGTTACAAAATTTTGTATGGTCTTATTAAACCATCTTAATTTTGACTCTGTATAAGCTAGAGTGCTTAGGGTTGGTCATTCATTGAAATGCTGGGCTTACATTTCTCAAAGAGTCTTTTTTATTAAGTCAAATGTTTCCTCACCACCTTTTAACATTGTTTTGTTCTCCATTTCCTTCCACCCTCCCCCTGAATGGACTATAAGTTGTTTCTGACATGTCTGCAAGTAGGTACTTGGAAAAGAGAAGGACCTTCTTGGTTGCACGTGTTTGTGTGATGTACCAGATCTTTCTGTTCCAAGTGCAGCACTTTTTCTACTTGTCTTTATTGAACTTAATTTGATTCATTTTGGACCATTTCCCCAGTTTATCAAGGTCAACCTGATTCCTAATTCAGTCCTCCAAAGTTTCTGCAACTCTACACAGCTTGATTTAATCTGTAAATTTTTTAACTGTCCCATCCTCTAAATCAGGTCTCGCCAACTCCTGAGTGGTCGCACACTTGATGGATCACCCTCCCACCCTCTTTGCCATGCAGGCCTCATGAGCTGCTGCACCCCCAGGATGGGGCCAGGAAACAGAAGCTGAAGAAAGAAGAGAGAATACAGAGATCCTGGTGACCAGTGGCAGCAGGAGCAATGGAAGGATCGATGCATCAGTGAGAGCTCACAGGCCATCAGTTAACTCACTGTGGGCTGCATGCAGCCAGAATTGCCATTTGGACCACCCTGCTTCAAATCTTTAAATGTAGTAAACAATTCTAGGCTCAGAACATGCCCCTCTGAGCCCCACTCAGGATCTCCTGCCAAATGGGCAGGAAACAGTTGAGGCTACTGCTGTTTGTGTGTGATAATCCAAGTAGTTATATATCCCCTTACTGTATTTCGATCTAGATCAGTATTTTCTTAGCTTACTAATGAGAATGTTATGGGAAACAATGTTTAGCCTTGCTAAAGTTAAGATAAATCACATCTGCTCTCCCTCCATCCATAAAGCCCATTACCTTGTAGAAGAAATAAGAGCATGATTTGCTCTTGCTGAATCCATGTTGACTGTTCTTGATCACATTGTTATCATATGGGTCAGTGATGCACAATATTCTTGGGCTGCAGGCTGTATGAGTGGGGTGGGACTGGTCCATGAGCCAGGTCAGGTGCATGGGATTGGTCTGTAGGCTGACCCAGTGCATGGCCCCAGTCTCGCATGTAGGATTGGTCATGCGGCTACAGCTCTCAGAAACATGGCAATTAATGCAGCAACCACCACACCCCTGCTGCCAAGTTTCTGGCCCCTTGGGGCACCCTGCAAGCTAGATGACAAGGCTCCATGGACTGGATCTGGCCCATGGGTTGGGAATTGAGCACCTCTGCTCTAGATGCTTAGAAATAGATTCCTTGATGACGTGCATCTTTCTGGGTTTTGAGGTTGCACTAACCACTCTGTCATTCCCCAGTTCTTCCTTATTCCTTTTTTAAAGAAGGGTACCGTCTTGCAGAATATAGTGCACTATCTTTGCCAAATTGTTTTAATCTTTCCCCAACATTAGTAGTATAGTACTGCCCAGTTTTAAAAATGCAGTACAGAAGTTAATTGTTCTTCAGCACTCCTCCAGTAATATCCCTATTTTGTTCAGGAAAAATACGAGGCAGATAATCTGAATTGCTTTAAGATAGAAGTAAATAAGTTTTATGGAAAGGGTAGTACGATAGGTTAGGAGGTTCTTGGTTCAGCAGTCTGTGTGCATAGTATTTGGATTCAAGTATTTGTGGTCCATTCTGGGGTACCAAGAGAACTCTTTCACTGTGTGATAAGTGCTTGGTAGTCCTCATGTTTCACGGCTTTCTCTGGGTGTCTGCATGGGCAGGAAAGATGCCCCCCCTCCCCCCCCCCCCCCGTCTCCT
>NW_005842064.1:1324987-1346583 GCF_000455745.1 Alligator sinensis | reverse complement strand
GGATTTTGTTTGTTTGTTTGCTCCCTCCTCCTCTGCCCCCCTTCATCTGAACTACTGGACATAGGCAATGGCTAAATTGTGAGTTTTGACTAGGGTATGCTCATGCTTCTGCCAGTCCTAAGAAACCTCCCAGGTATCTGGCTAGAGAGTTTTGGTCTTCTCATCATCAGACCAATTGACAGACTTGAGATAAGGAAGGAATATTTCCCTCAGGTCTGAGACAAGGGCTGTGGAGGCTTTTGCCCATCTTCTGTAGCACGTGGCGTGGTCTACTTCCTGTGATCTTCTGAACGTATAGTTAGCAATTCTCTGCCGCTTCAGTGGCAGAGCATTGGCAGTGTTTAATTTCTCTTGCTTTTTACTTGTGGCATGTGGTAGCATATTCCTCGTGCTTCTGGTTTTGTGCATGGTGGTTGTGGTGTGCCAATGTTTGAAGTGCACAATTTTTAGGTGTCTTTGGGTAAATGGATGCCTACAAATGCAGAAAACTAGACCTCATGTTGCAAGAGGACCAAATCAGAATTAGGACTTGTGCTTCTCTGGCATCCAGCTGTCTGTCTTAATATGTGAAAATAAATCCATGCTAACTTACCCACCCTATAAAACCACCAAAGAATTGACAGCCTCTGCTTAATGTAAATTAAAGATAAGAATAGCAGCATCTGGGAGTGTTTTAGATCAGTAGTGAGGGGCCTGCATGTTACCTTCTGATCTTACAATTTCCAGGAACCCAGAGTTCAAGCAGCAGAGGAGTCTGACCATGTATTGCTATCTTTTTGTTCCTGTTGCTGGAATGAGCTGTCTGAGATTGAGACATTGCATCCTTTTCAGTCCTGAGCCATCCAAGATCTATGCAAAGCCTGAAGTTTTTTAGCTCTATTATTGAAAGACCCTGATGTGGTCAGTCTAAAACTTTGCTTCTGATACTAAGAGACTGAGTTGAGACTGATCCAACATGAGCTGTTCTTGTACATCCCATTGGGTTTTGTAAGCAATTAGTGTAGTAACTGCACTGCTCTTGAGACCTCAGCAGATGGCACCAAACTGCAAATATATTAACTCTTTTTTCTTTCATCCCATTGTACTTTGATGTGTAGTCCTAGTAAATATCTACATTTACCAAATTCATAGAGCAGTAAAATGGACTGATATGCAAACTGATGTAGTATGTATTGTGATGCTGACTGCCTTCTTGTTTGAGGGGTCATTCTTTCTTGTGTGAGCGGATATGAGCCTGATCTCCTGAAACTCACAGCTTTGAATCTTTTTCTGAATTGAACTTTCTTATGTTTGTCCCTTTCATTCAGTGCGTTTCCTGTAATAAATCATTCAAGAAGCTCTGGTCCCTCCATGAACATATCAAGATTGTCCACGGATATGCAGAAAAAAAATTCTCCTGTGAGATTTGTGAAAAGAAGTTCTACACCATGGCCCATGTGCGAAAGCACATGGTTGGTGAGTTCTTGCTGTTTTATGTTTATTCAGACTTCCACCTTGTTGTCTTCCTGGTTTGTACATCTTAATCACTGTTTTTAATAAACAGCATATAACACAGGTAACCCAGTGGCCTTAGCACAGGGATGGGCAAAGTCCAGCCAGTAGGCCGTATCTGGCTAGCAGTGGACTCCATTTCTCAGCAGCCCCTACCTGCGTGGCTGAGGCCAGTTTCCATGGAGACTAGCTGCAGCAGCACTGGCAGGGCAGGGAGCTGCTTTGGGGCTGGGCTGGGGTCTTGCTGTGGTGACAGCGTGGTCCAGAGCCAGGGCAGAGCCACAATCTGCAGCCTGCATGGTCCAGACAGGGATGTGCAGGCAGTGAATTGTGGCTGTGCCCCAGCTCCTTGCAGAGGTGACGGGATGGTCCGGAGCCAAGCCAGAGCCGCTGTCCGCTGTCTGCACATCCTTGCCTGGAGCATGCAGGCTGCAGATCATGGCTCTGCTCTGGCTCTGGACCATGCTTTTACCGCTACAAGATCCCAACCCAGCCCCAGAGCAGCTCCCTGCCCTGCCAGCGCTGCTGGGGCCTGTCTCCACAGAAACCCTGGCCCCCATGCTATCACAGCATGGCTGCTACTGGGGTCTCCATGGAAACCAGCCATACAGGCAGGGGCTGCTGGGAAATGCATCCATCTGCTAGCTGGATCCGCCATTTTGCCCACCCTGCCTTAGCGTGATCAAGGATAGAGAGAAAAAACTAAAAGTGTACATTCATAGTACTGGGAACACCAGATAATATTCACCTCTGAAGAACCAATCTTTCTAGGATTCAAGATTGAGTGAAGTAATGTAGCATGTGGCGTTCTTAATAACTTTTTCTTATACGAAATTGTTTTGCAGCACATACAAAGGACATGCCATTTACATGTGAAACCTGTGGAAAATCATTTAAGCGCAGTATGTCACTTAAAGTGCATTCGTTACAACATTCTGGAGAGAAACCTTTCAGATGTGAGGTGAGGCTGCCATTTTAATGAAGGGTCTTGATGTGGTAAAAGGCTTGTGCAACAAAGTGTCACCACCAGTTTAGAAAGACAAATGGATATGGAAGTGTTTGAGGTGTGAATGTGGTGCAGTTCCATCAAGGCTTGAAAATAAGGCACACTTTGGAGAGCAGAGCATGAGTACTCACAGCAGTAATGCAAAACTGAAATGTTGGGTGAGTTACTTCTGCCTGTCCCTGCTGTCAGGTTTTGAAGCACCCTTGATAGAAAGAATCGAGTCCCAGTCTCTACCACTGCCAACAGCAAAGTAATGTTTAATCTCATTTATTTTACTATTGTTATAAACAAATATAAGCTGGAACAGTGAAAATAACCACAGACTACTTACTGTATGAGGTTTGCTTCCAGAGAAAGCTATGGAAGCAAAGAAAAGTTAATCTGAACGCTTTGAGGGGAAAAGCAAGAAGCTCTCAGTTTTTCTTGAAGCCAGGAATAAATGGGAGCGAGAGGAGGTATTTTAGACCTCTTACCCAGATATTTTGTTTTTATACCTTAGGAGCAATAAAGGAAAAAACAAAGTTTGCTATTGCTTCCAGCACTAGGAGTGAGGGTAAGGAGGGAGAGGGTGAAACAGAAGACCTTCTTCCCTGCTCCCCACCTCTCCCCATGATTTGGAGGGGATGAAGATCGAAATATACCAGACACCTACAGGCCAAACCACAAATAGACTTGGAAGAATGCAGACAGTGCTCTGGGAAAAACCCATTGTCTCTTCCCTCTAGCAGCACAGGGAATATACTAGACCAGTGTGCTCAGTCTCTGGCCCACAAAACATGTCATCTGGCTCATGCGTCCCCCCATGGATATGGACATTTGGTGGCTGCAGAGTATTAATTATCACTCCCCTGCTGCCAAATTTCCAGACCTGTGTGGAGCCCTGCAGGCTGGATGCCATGGTTCTGCCCACTAGATCTGCCAGTGTGCAGTCAGATTGGACCAGCTCTGCAATGCAGACCTAGTGCCACTCATTCAGCCTGTGAGTCTGGAAGGTTGAGCACTGCTGTAGTACACACTCACATGAGGTAACCCGTTAGGAGTGGCAATCTTTTATATTGACTTTAAGCCCTAACTTTTCATAACTGTTTTTAAAGTCGTCCCTCCTGAATATACAAGGTAGTGCTCCAAGCAGGGATCCCCTGAGAGTTGTGTGATATATAGATATATATGAATATGAGAGAGAGACTACTGTTTGCAGTGGGATATCTTAGGGCAGTCTTCTGTTGGTATAGGCTCTGTCTGCACCAGTGATTTTGATTGCATAGCTATGTCAGTGGTGGGTTATGATCTTTTTTTCACTCTCCCAGCTGACATGGCTATACTATCAGAACTTTCTAGTGCAGACCCAAGCCCTACTCTTCTTGTTAAATTGTCTGGACTGTTTTATTAGTCCACAAGGGTCTACGTTTTAAACTATTTCAGGTGCTCTTTGTTTTGAATGCCTCCATGAAACTTTTTTGCTTCTTTATCTGTGATATCTGAATGTCATGGTTACCCTCTATTGCAGAACTGTGATGAAAGGTTTCAGTACAAATACCAGCTGCGGTCCCACATGAGCATCCACATTGGGCACAAACAGTTCATGTGCCAGTGGTGTGGCAAAGACTTCAACATGAAACAGTACTTTGATGAACACATGAAAACACACACTGGTAAGAACATAGCTAAGAAAAGGACAGATGCTACCAGCACATTAACATACTAGGTTTTTCATTTGTATTAATCCCAACAAATTTTGAGACCATAGCTGGTTTCTGCCTTAGTCGACAGATGAAAGGCTAATGCATTAGCTACTCTTGTCTCCCACTGCCTGTATTTCAATGTGCAAAACAAAGGTTGGGCATGGTTTTTTAGTTATTGTGGTTTGAAGGGAACTTACCACAAATATCTTCACACATTAAAATGCAAGAGAAAATTAAGGACGTCTATGAGAGAACTGCAGTTATGTCTTTATTTTGGTCAAAATTAACATACAGTCTTCTTCATACAATATGCAACATTCACTGCTTAAAGCTAAAGTAGGCCCTAATTTGCTGCTGCATGTATTTGTCTTACAGGAGAGAAGCCCTTTATCTGTGAAATCTGTGGCAAAAGCTTTACTAGCCGCCCAAACATGAAGAGACACCGCAGAACTCACACAGGAGAGAAGCCCTATCCATGTGATGTGTGTGGCCAGCGATTTCGCTTCTCCAACATGCTCAAGGCCCATAAGGAAAAGTGCTTTCGTGTCACAAGCCCTGTTAATGTGCCACCTGCTGTCCAGATTCCACTAACCACAACTTCTCCTGCTACCACAGTCCCTTCTGTAGTGAACACATCCACCACCCCAACTCCACCAATCAATCTGAACCCAGTGACCACACTTCCTCCACGTCCTATCCCCCATCCATATTCACACCTTCACCTCCACCCTCACCCTCACCATCCACACCATCTCCCAGTTCCCCCAGTTCCTCATCTACCCCCACCTCCTGCTCTCTTTAAGAGTGAGCCTTTAAATCATAGAGGCCAGAGTGAGGACAACTTTCTGCGACACTTGGCAGAAAAGAACAGTTCAGCACAACACCACTAATATTTTTGCTTCCTGCCACCTGTTTTCCCATTTTATGCATATGGAAACATGTTCTCCTGGAAATTGCAGAGGGAGAGCTGGTGAGGATCTTTCCATCTATCGCGCCTCCCAGCAGAACATCCTGATATTTCCATGAATCAGTTAACAAACAAGGAAGTTGAATTGGCGGTGGTCATTTGAACCAGAGGAACCAACAGGTCGAAACCCAATTTGCTTGTGTTTTACTGGGGACTTTTTTAAATTTCAAATACTCAGACTTGTGGAATTTTATAATTTCGTATCAGCTGATGAGGTATGCTTGCTTTTATATCCTGGACTTCTCCTCAAAGAGGAGATAGGCCTGGTTTCCTTTGTACTAATCGGAAAGGCTGTGAGATTTAATACAGAGCATTAATTGTATCACTGTGTATCGTAATGAGTTCTTTTCAGCTTTTGGTGCTGGCTATGGAGTGAGCCAGACACGTATCACAGTATAACAAGCATTATAGAGAAAGACAAAAAAATTCTTGTTTGTGTAGCTCTCCTAACGCACTCTTTATTTTACTACAGAAATTATTTTAGAGTTTTTTGTATAGACCTATTTAGTAGTCTGTTTCTAAAATGAAATGTATTTCAATAAGCAGTGTAATTTTTTCAGTGTAGCTGGACCTATGTTGTATAATAGATAAATTTTTATAATCATCAAAATGTGATTCTTAAAAGATGCATATAGCTTCTATAGTTAAAGTTATTCTTACATCCATACAACTCAAAAGGTGCTTCAGAGAAGAGAGGAATCCAAGAAGTTCCTGGCAAGGCTTCCTCAGAAGTGGTGTTGATTTCAGAGCTTTCATATAATTTATTTACTGGGGGGCTTTTTTGTTTTTGCTTTTTTTGTTTTTTTAAACCTTCCCTTTCCTTTTCCACAGTCTCTTAGGTTTATGGGACAAGGATATTGAGATACCATATTCCTGCTCTGCAGATTTCACTTAGATCAGTTGGACTGAAGTGTGGAATGGGTTAGAAAGGGATACACTCCTTACAAGTGAAGAGATCCAATAGTTCATGAGTTGTGAAGTCACAGGTGAGTGAGAGATCTGACATCAGAGAGGATTTAAACTATCTCAAGCCAGCCAAGCATCTTTTCTCTCTATGTAGGAGAGCCTGGTTTTCATGGCTTTTTGAATGGTATGATTTTAATTTTGGGATCATATCAAATGCTGCTCTTTCAGATTTTTTTTTTAATTCCTGAGTTGTTAGGAGAGGGAAATTATGCGAGTGTCATAAATATGTTTCTGATCGGTTGGTTGTAAGATTGCGCAGACGAGAAATTTGAATGGGAAAATGGTCTTGTTAAACAAAATGCTGATAGCTCTGTGTCTACGGTATGAAGCTCTATCCCATAAACATAGTATGTGTATAAAATATGGGATGATTTGCAGGGGTTCATAGTCATGGTTTTTGGCAAATCTGTTTTACAGTAATAGGATAGAAAACTTTGAATTTTAGGCATGTCACAGTTTCATAATCTTGGAAGCCACTGAGTGAATGACAATGGCAAGTTTGGTACAGGAATGGTGGGCTGGAAAGCCAAATGTATTAGTTTTAACCAGTGAGTGGCTGTTATTTTTCAGCTTTGTATTTCTCTTTAACTGAAATTGAGTATAGCAGCATTATGCAATCTAGGTAATGGTTGCCACCTTCAGTGATGACACAGGCCCAAGGCCATGTACCATAAGCTTTTTTTTTTTTTTAAACAATTTCCTTCTATTTTGTGCTGCTTAATAAATCAAGTACCACTCAACTCCACATCCAGAAACCCCAGCGGACAAATGTCTAACTTGTCATTTCAGTTGTTCCTGAACTAGACTTTTGTGGCTGATACTTCTTCAGTCTTCAAAGTAGTAGAAACTGTGGAAATTCTTCCCAGCGTTATTTTCTCAAGGTTAATGCTGTTAAGCATGGTATTTTGAAATACCATGTTTTTGTTCTTTTTGAAATTAGCTCTTTTAATATTTTGAATTTCTACGATCAAACTGTTAATGTTATTTCATAAAAACATAAGAGATTTTAGGAACAGAAAAAGGCAGTCTCATACCTATACATTTATGACTGAACTTGAACCCCCAGCATTTCTGAAAAAAATAAAAAATAATGCTTGTTTTTCTAAAAAAAAAAAAAAAAAAAAAAATGTTTCTCTAATATTTATATATACCCTATCTTGGAGGTGATAAAGCAAGTTATGAAGGTGATCTTACACTTATGATTACAACTGTTGTACTTACTGTGGCGGGTCTGCCTGGAGGTTCTATGCATTCCACATCACGTTTGCAACCTAAGTTTCTGTGGTGCCACTATTTTATGGTCAGGCCTGTTATTAAATGATTTTTCAATGCTAAAAGAAATCTTAGCAAATCACTTGTATTCCAGTTTTGCAAAATGATTTTCTTCTCAATAAATTTACAGTATTAGGCTACTATTATGTGATGCATAGTAACAGTACATCTTGGGTTTCATTTGATTTTGTCACTAAGTTATATGAACTTCTACTATTCTATGGAAAGAAGTAAAATTGGCTCCCAAAATGAGCTTTCATAATCGCATTCTGAATAGATTTTCATGGTGTACGACCTATAACTTTGAGAGATTCTCTTTAATCATCTGGGGACAAATTAAAAATTAATCTGATGTTGTTCTGAAATTCCTGCATTATTGTGCCATAAAAACACAGGCTAGAGTAACAGAAAAGTTTGAATGGTACACAAATCAGGAAATTCAAAGGAGAGATTTGCCATGGCTACTTGATTATGCCTAAAATAGCTTGATGAATTTATATTAGTATGAATCTTCTTTCACAGGGTTCACACAACACTGGGGAATATGCTAAAACACTTGTCTAATAGTTGCCAATATATGTGAAGAAACTAAGCATAAATGTATGTATTAGCTTTAATGCATGAGTGTCCTTTAGTTTTCTAAAGAGTTTCCTGGGGTATATTAAGAGTTATTGTTACTGACACTATACTGGGCCTTTTAGGCACTCTTTTATAGTGACAGAAAAATACTAAATTTTAAGAGTTTCAGCCCAGAGGAAATACAGGTGGCAGTCCAGGAATGGAAGCTATTTGCATTAATAAAATCTGTTTTGAGTTACAGAAGTATAAAGCAAAACTTGTAAATTTGGTTTGCTGAGGAACTTTCTCTTGAGTTGGAAATTGGTAACTTGTTTTCAAATTTGTAAGGCTTTAGCAAATGTGGGCTATGTGTGTTTGCTTTTTTTATTTGAAATACAGCCGCTTATTTTTACATTGTCATTTAAAATAAGCATGGTTGAGCCTTCCAAGGAGCAGTTTCTCAGGTGTTGTAAATCATCATAGCTCCATTCAAGCAACTGGAGCAAAGACAATTTACATCAGCTAAACTTTTGCAGTCAAGTCTTGACATTTCTGGCGTGTGAATTCACTCTTTCTAAGTCCAACACACTGAACTTGAGTCGGGTGAATAAAACTCTAGACTCTAGATCAAATTTGTTTTACAAACTTTTAAACATATAACTTAAAAGAGAAAATTCACCAGAGTTGACAAACACTAATTACCACACAAAATAAACTAACTTTCCTTTAAGTGTTAGTATGTTTGCAAATAGCAGCAGCAATATGACAGCTGGGGTTTTTTTAAGTGTAAATTTGTAGCTTAGGAAAGATTTAAAACCTGCTAGGAATGGGGACAGATCTTTATCCTTACGACAAACAAAAGAAGTGTCAGCATCCCTATGCTGAGTTTTTGCTGATGTGAAAAGAAGCATTCAGGATGAGAGAACAGTTGTCACCATGCCTATTTAGGTGATTGTCTTTTCTGTTGGTCCGGGTGACAGAAGTAGTAATTAGTGGTCAGTCTTGGTCTTGGTGGACTGATGATTGCATCAAAAGCTATCCTCACATCTAGCTGTAACACTTCTTATGAATCCCTGAACAGCTGTTAGGCTATAATAATTCTTGAATTTGTGTTGTAAGCCAAATTCAAGCTTGGGTTCTATGGAGGAAAATGAGCCAGGCCTAAGCTACAGTCTTTGATGGGCATCATCTCTTTCTTAGCATTCCATATATAACTCACTGCATATAGCCCTCATCTATGAAAGTCTTTGCTTTTTTGCTTGTTGTAGTCTGTTGATCTTGTACCAATTATTGGTGGGAGTTCCTGTTTGGTAGAGAAGAGAAGGAGGTAAAGCTGAAGTTAGATCATTTAAAGCACAAAGCACTTCCATTTGTCATCCTCAGTTGTTTTTATCCAAGTAGCTGAGCAACAAAATATAACTCTGAGACAGCAATGATCAATAATTTTAAGACAGTTAATTTTGCTCCCTACCCCTTGACAGTACAAATAGTATTATAATTAATGGCTCAGATACAAACTATTATTTGTATTGTATGCATTCTTAAGTGTTTTTCAGAGTGCTATGTCATATTAACTGGCGTTGTTTTGGACTTGGGTAAAATATTCCTGCATTAACCCTGTTAATTCGATTACATACAAAGTATAAAGGTACAGTAACATGCCCTTGATGCAGAAGTGGTGAGGGACCTTGTCATAAAACAGTATTTAATTTTTAATGAGCCACTTGAGTTTACTAAATTAATAATGTGAAACTTCCTAGCTCTTGGGAATGTAGCCCAGACTTGTTTGTTTTATGGTTTAATTTCCATTCACTGACTAATAGTTAAAAAATAAACTTGTTGAACTGTGTAGTTTTACCCACTGATATGGAGCATTTTATCTGTAAATAGCGCTTAATTAAGCTTCTGTCTTTAAAAAGCTGTTTAAAAAGATATACAGGACACACATTTACACAAGAGATCATTGAGATCAATTAGGTAAATACATGTGGCAGTTAACAAATTAACAAATATTAAGAGACCTTGTAGGCAAAGAACAGAATGCTTGGAGCTTTTTCCAGTCTATAATGTAATGAGGTATAAGATGTGAGTGAATTTTTTACAAAATAGAACAATTGTATTGCCCAAACACATTAAACCTCTCCTGAAAGCAGAGGTCTGCCACTTTTTCCAGTAATGCTTAAAAGAGGAAAAAACCCTTGTAATCTCAGGCTTTTGCCTCCTTAAATATTGTGGTTTTTAATGGGGAAACAGATTTTAATTTCCAGACTTTGCTTAAAACACACTGCTGAGCTAAAAACCTCGTACGCTAAATTTTCAAAAGGAGCAACCTTTATGTTCTTATTTATTTTTTAAACCTGGAAAAAATTTGCATAGTTATAATAGGGAATGTTAAAGATCAGAAAGGATGTTAGCAGTGTTTTTATGCAAAAGCTATCATACTAATCTCACTCTTAGCAAAAAATAATCAATAACTTCGCTGCATTAAACCCTACCTCAACAAGTCAGAGGTACTGTTAAAAATTGCAGAGTTAAAACATTAGCCACAAATTTGTCAGTTTTCACAATTGCTAAATACTAATGCTGAAGATCACAGAGTGATTTTGTTTCTCATTAAATCAGCCAAATTCCAAGAGTTGGAAAAAGGTATATTCATTATTTATGAATATGTAATATGTTAGCTCTTGCTGGATTAAATTTGAGAGAGCCTGTCATAAACACCTTGCAATTTCTGAAATCCCATTAACATGTAACCAGTTTTCATCGCACATAATTTGCTACATCAAAAGACTTCACATCAATTACTTGTTTTACTCATTACTTATAACCAAAATATTGTAGAACTGTTTGATCTCCTCTTTACAGAAGTCTTTACTAGTTGCTGATGCTCACTATGCCCTTTTCAAGCAAGCAAAGGGATACATTTAGTTGCTTCATATCCAATATATTTGTATGTAGATAGATAAAAACCTAATTTTTTTTGCAAAGATCTCAGGACATGCAAAACCAAAATAAAAACTTGGATTAATAAAATCTGATTTTGGTTTTGACCTTTTTAGATAAAGCACCAGCTATGAATTTCATATCATACAGATACAGTTTTTGGGGGCTAACTTCTAAGAGTGTGAGCATCTTCCTGCTTTATCTTTCTGTACAGCTTTAGAACGGTCACTTTGGTCTTCGAGTGCCTTGAAGAAAAAAGTGTCTCAAGTACACTCCACCCAGTTCAAAACCTACCTCTTAGTTGTTTCATTTTTGGTGGGGAGGCATCCCCTGCATTCCTTTCTGTTGAGTGCCTCAGGGCTCTCTCTCTAGCTTTCTTCTACCCCTGCACTCCACCCTTATTTTATCCTTGAGTATCACTTACATGAGTGGCATCTTGCACTACATCTGTCATCCCTTTGTTCTCCCTTTCTTTTTGTCTCTGACTTTTGACTCAGATGGTAATGATGACACTGTAATTTTTGCGAGTACTGAATGTTTTAAGCACTGAAGATATGACTTAAAGTTATTTGCCCCTGGTCGTGACTCATGTCGCTCTTCCTTGCTTTTGCCTTCAGGATCAGAAATATGGGAGTCTTCTGTGATCCCAACACTTTCAGTAACCATCTCCATAAATAAAACTTCTGTAGAACCTTTTATTCATGTGTTAATTCTTTCCAATCTTGGCTGTTTATATTTTTTGATCTGTCTAGATCTCTCTTCTCTCTGGCCTCCAAGGGGCCTAGAATAATGCTAACAAGAAATGTTTTTTTTCCACTGCCTCCTATATTTGATAGGTTCCTAATGGTTTTCGGATGTAGCTATTAATTGCTGTTGTTTCAGAATTTGATCTCCAAATTATTTATTTCCTTGCCTCTGGTTCTACAAAAGTAAAATGAAAGTTTCCTCTTTTGCCTTCCCCCCCACCCTTCTAGAACTCTTTCACCTAACACATCCACGGATATCTTTGAGTCATATGTTTTAATTTTCTCCTTTTTCCCCTAGACTGATCCTCTGAGGAAGCTTTCTAAACCTGTATAGTAGAAGCCACCTAAAAATTAGTGGCATAGCATACTGTGCATACAGTCAGGTTCAGCTTCTTGTATAATTACAAAATCTAATTTTTTGCTGCTACAGTTGAAGTTTTTACAATGCAAGCCTGTCCTCTTTCCGTCATCCCTGTTCTCTGAAAAAGAAAAAAGGGCTATACTTTAGTTGCTTAGTTTTTCAAAATTGGGAATGAAGAGTGTTCTGCATAGGTTCTTTATGCCACGTTCATCACTAAGTTTCAGTGCACATTCCAGTAGTGAACTCAGCAATATAAAAAACATGTTGCATATTTTTTCTTCATCTTCTTAAAGGTGTAAGTGCATGAAGTGTCTGTCTTTTATATGTTTTTCTTGGGGGGTGGGGGGGAGGCTGGTATACCAAATGTACAGATGGCTGTTTGTTTGTTTGTTTGTTTGTTTGTTTGTTTGTTTGTTTGTTTGTTTGTTTAAGGTGTAGAAGGTGGTCAGGTTTTCAATGGTCCTTAATTCCTGCAAGACTAAACGTTGGGTTACTCATCAGAGTAAATTTAATGAATGAGGATATTCTGGCCTTAAGAAGCTGTTTAAAAACTATTAATACGGTCTGAAAACTGTTTCTTCCTTAGACTTCCAGTACTTACTTGCCTCAAAATAGTTAACTTGCTTTTTTTCCAGGCAAATCCAAACATTGTAGAGAGATTAAGTTTTTGAACAGTTAACTATGGCTGAACTGCATAGTCAGAAGAAAGTCCCTTGTAGCCATAATACCGATAAATCAACTAAGTCCTTGGTGAGCTGTTACTTGCCTGAAAATGAATGACATAGTATATCATGCCTGAAGGAGAGGCTTGAAAGAAATTAAGGCAGATATTGCATAAAAATGATGACAGGCTTCTGCTCCAAATAAAAGATAAGTTAAAAATAAAGGATGGCATGCTTTTTCTGCATTTCCTAATCGCTATAATAGTGTTTTGCTGCTGTGTGGTCACCCAGCTATAGATAATTTCTTTCTGTCTTAAAGTTCACCGACACTTAACACAGACATTTTGCTAGCAGCCAGATATTTCTGGGGTTGCCAATTTTTAATATGATGCTCTAAATAAAAAAGTAGTAGGACATTCCTTTTTATAGTTTTTCCCTTGGAATTTCTGGTAATTCTGGTGCTCCTTCAGGAAGCTCTGTGGGCAGCAGGGGGCACCTTCTGCTTTTGGAAAAGTAATAACCCCAAAGCTGTCTTTTTAGAATGACACATTTTTCTGCCAGTTAGTTGAGCTTTTGCTGAGATTAGGTATTTAAGATGAGGTTTAGTTACTTCTATTATTCTCCTTTGATTTTTAGAAAGTGACCTGCCCATTGTTTTTTCCTCGCAAAAAAACCCTTGATGCTTTCTCTCATTCATTCTAACCACTTAGTTGTGCTGCCCTTTTACTGACTTAAAAGTGCCAAGGAATGCGGGTTAGGAGGTTTTTCTAGTACAAATATCTGTCTGAAATCAACCTCACCTTGCTCTGGGTGTTGGGAATTTAAACTGGCAACATTTTCATAAGACCAGTGCCCCTGTACACATAGTGAATAGACTATATTTGGCCTTAAATAGGCATTGTCTTTGAGACTTGCTGTGTCAATAATTTCTGTACACAAACTCCCTACCTGGGGAGAGCTGGGTTAGAAAGCCATTAATTTAGGACACTGTAATTGGTCTGTTTTGGGGATTTTTTTGTAATACGTTCTTTCTCCATCCTGCTTGTGTCTCGCCCTCTACTTTTGCATAACATCAGCATATATGTTATGTGTTCACTTGTCTACTGAAATCAGCAGCATGAGAATTTTAATCTAGGTTGCCGTCCATCCAGCCCATGGGATGTCACAGGGCTGGATTGGACCTACAGACTGGCCCTATGTGCCAGATTCAGCACATGGAGCTGGTCTGGCACAGATGCCACATGCAGTGTGCACCCTAGATTGGCACCTGTGTGCCATGTGCAGCACATACACCAGCTCCAGTGCTCCGTGCAGCTTGCGCTAGATGGGTTCCATGCACTGCAAGTGGCATGCCAGTCTGCAACCCACAAGCAGTACTGCAAGCTGGTTGATATAGCTCTGGCCTGCAAGCCAGTTCTTTGATACCTCTGATGTACTGTAATACAGAGATTTAAAATGCTGTTTGGGTTATTCTGAAATATTAGAAATGCTATAAAATTGTAGTCAAAAGGTCCTTGCTTTTGTTCAGTGTCTTTGCCAGGGTTCTCTTTTACAAGAGCGGGGAAATGTGGAAGCTTTGCAAAAAGAACACTTGGATCAATTCCACTTTAGATGCTGTATTGATGATAGAACTGGGCAGCATTTGTTACCCTTTCCCTTTAGTCAACATGCAAGCTGATTACATGGTTTTGTTTTATGTTATTTCTTTAATTCTGTCTCCATGCTGAGGTAAAACCCTACAGTTTAATGAGACTACTAAAACTGTTATCACTTTAGTAGGTTTAATTTTCTGATACAGTAAAGAAATTGCTTTCCTAAAATCAAAAGGCAAAATATCCAATGAATCACTGAGAACTAATTTATGCAATAAGGTCATCTGTTTAGGATTAAAAGCACTGTATTTAAAGAAGAGCTAGCTAAAGGCTTTATCCTGCATTTGTTGAACACTGCAGCCTCAACTGATTTCATGGAAGTTCAGGATCGAACCTTACATGTCGCACACGGCACATTTCATCTTTATTTTTTGCTAGTATGATCGCTATTTGGAGCTTGTACAAAGAAGTTTGGCAGCAATCCTTGGAGTGAAATGGCTGAAATGGAATGAGACTATCCCCCTATCTTTGAATTGGTAGGACAATACTGTGGTGGGAGGGGAGATGTCCCCTCTAGTTTTTGGTGGCCAATGGTGCAATTTTGTCCCTATCTCATTATGACAAGCGTTTCCTCATGTGTAGTTACAGGCTTTCCAAGATGTTTCAGTTTTTCCTCTTCATAATGCCTTGTTTCTGCCTTGAGAGAAATCCAGCTGGATTGCCCTTTTTTTTTTTTTTTTACTCAGTTGCTAGATTTGTGTCCTTCGTAGTTGAGTGCACTTTTCTTCCAATTCAAACATGGTTTTGAAAAAGAAAGTTTAATTATAATTTACAGGATGTTTAAAAATGTTTTAACCCCTCAATGTACTGTTGTATATCTTATTTTTATGACTGGGACGAGGTGTGCCGCTTCAGTGTTTGAGGTGCTGGGCCTTTGGATATGTACGGTAACCAACCTTCTAATGTTCAAAGTAAAAAGAAGTAGCCATATAATGCATCTGTCTCTTTACTGTGTGTTATACTAAATCCTTCTTACAAAATCTGTTGTAGAATTATTTTGGGACCCTTCAACATTGCATCAATTACTTTAATCAGTGGAATCGGTGCCTGAGTATGAATCCAAAATGGAGTTTCAATAAAATGTCATAATATTTAAAAAATTCAGTTCATGCTACAGAAAGAGTAATGAAGTAACGTTTCCCCCCCTGGCTGAGAAACTGTTCAACATCTTAAAGTTTAGAGTTGTTATAAGCAGTTGGGAGAATTGAGCTTTTTCTGACTTTCCATATTTTCCCTATTACAACTTGATCCATTTACTGTTTCATTTGGGAGCTGCTGTCAGCAAGCAGTAAAAGGGGTCAGAAGTAACTAAAGGAAAGCTGCCATGTAGGGACTGACTAACCAGAATACTGTGGGGAAACTTCCTACTGTCAGTAATACAGAACTGAAAAATTAAAACAGTAAGAATCCATCAAAAATAATTATTTTTGCTTATTTCAGTCCTGGCTGGCCTTAGCGAAAATTAATTTTGGCCTTTGATTAAACTGCTGGGAATGTTGATGGTCTGACTTCACAGCTTGGTCTTCAGGTTTACTACAGAGTGAGAGATGTGATTGAGGAGGGAATAACAAGGAGAGTTGATAACAGTTGTAAGTGACTATAGTGCTCAGTATTTCACATGTGCTGGTCCAAAAATGGCACTTTATTAAAATATTAAAGCTAGAAAAATGCTGTGACCACTTCTCTGTGTGTGTGCTGACTTGCTCGGACTTTGCAAAACAATAGGGAAACCACACGTTGGCAAAGCCTATGAAACATGCAAAAATTAGGAACCCATGACGTAGCTGTTGACAAAGCAGTTGGCACTGCTCAGCTTTTTAGTAGAAATGCACCCTTTCTTTTTGCATTGGTAACCCAACACCAGATGATGAATTGAAGCGCTGTTTACATCCCTGTTCTGTGAAACATTCATACTTTTTTTTTTCTTTAAGGGAGGAAAAAAAATCCCAGTGAGAATGAGAAATACCTGTTAAGCTTCACAATCCAGATTCCCTTCTCCACAAGCTTTGAGCAAAAACAGGAAATTCTCTGTGGGCTAGAACCTATACTTGTGGGTTCATAGGATTTTCTCTGCTGCTCACTACCATAGCATGTGAGTAGTTCATGTATGTTAGTTTGTTCTCACGTTGCTCCTGTGAGATCTGAAGCCATTATCCCCATTCCATAGGTGGGAAATTTGAGTGATTGCTTGAGGTATACAGAAGTAGATGCCAGGGTGGGGACAGAGCCAGGTATTTTTGAATATTTGTCTACTACCCTAACCACAAGGCCATCGTTTCTCTCTTTGTTTTTAGGCACTTTGTACACTCCCCTCTGTGTAAGGCTTCTCTGGCAATGGCCTGTATTATAATAAAATACTTTATAATGTACTAAATAGTTTATACTGTATAATATATGAGTGTGCGTCTCAGTGAGTAGTTGCACTAAAGCTGATATGTGGAGGCAAATGTCATGTATAAAATAAGTGATAACACATTTTAGTTTGCTTATGGTCTGGAACTCTATCCACTCTGTCATGTTTCTGATCTAAACAAATCAGGTTCCAATTCCTAAGTACTGAATAGGAAATGTCTCCGTCTATGCGTTTCATCAAGTCTTGATTTCAAATAGTTCAGCTGGAAGAACACTAGCTAGCTGATACGTGGCCCATATATGATGGTGGGAACAGAAAAGCCGAAACTTTAATTTTTCAGATGATTCAAAATACTGAATACCATTTGTACATCCTGTGACGCTTCAAGTTAATTGCTGCATCCTGGTCAAATTCCAGCTTTTGTAACAGCATTCTATTTCCTTATGTAGACCTTGTGACTTTTAACTATAGTATCCTACACTTCCTGATTTGTCTGAACCGTTTGCTGTTGCTGGATGCTATTAAAACTATAAAAATATTCTCTAGGTAGTTGATAAGTCCAGTTCACTGCTAACTATGAAAAATCCTGTCCTGGAGATCTTAAGGAAAACATTACATAGGGAACATTTCAAAGCAGCCAAAGATGCTAGTTTGACACTCCAATTTTGTTGCAGATTTGTAAGAGAAAATTATTCAAATTCCATTTCCTCCATGGTGCGTCAGAATGTGTTGGTAACAATGTAGGTAGAGTTCAGCCCCTTCTGTTTAAAAAAAAAAAAAAAAAAAAGATGTTTATTTCTTATGTTTTATGTTCTTGAATCATTTAAAGGAAAATATCTAGTTGGTCTGAAATTTCTTATGGTTGTGAATTTGTGTCAAAAATTTGGTATTTCTTGGAGCTTTTCTGATGTTACAGGAATATGACATTTCTGTTCTCATACACAGGTACAATCTCGCTCATACTTTTTTGCAGTCATCTCAAGCATAATTTCATACCTTGCCATAATTAAGCCTCTGTGCCTTTGACATGTTTAAAAAAAATTGATACAGAAATATTGTAATGTGGTGTTTAAAATACTATATAAAGCATTTGTCAGTGTTTTCTGGTGTGTGATGTTACATGTTAACAAGAAAGCATTGACAAAAAATACTTCATATAGACCAATAATTATATCCAAAGTAAAAGTTAATATGGACTATATATGAATGTGTACAGATTTGAACTAAGCAGTTCCCACTACATGACATGCTTATTTGAACATGTAATGTTAATGTGACACGTGAGACTATTCAAGTAAACATAATGGTTTTATATAAAAAGTTACACATTCAAATGTGTATCACTTTCTGAACAATTCTCGTGGGTTCTGTAGACAAAATGGACCTTTCATACTTGTACACAAGTGATTTTTTTTCTTAATGGAATGTAAACCTTCTAGATACCTGGCCCTAACCTTTCACTCTCTTAAAAAGAATCAGTTTATGTAGAAGGTTAGCAGTGATGCAACTGACTGTACAGCAACACTGAATCCCCACTTGCATCTTGTCTATAATATGCTCAGCCACCAGTGTCACTGCTGGTATCTGATATGTTTCTCAATCCTTGTTAGTGTTTAAGCTATTTTAATGAATTAAAAAAACAACAACTTTGTTTATAGGTGCAATTACAGTTTCCCCTGAAAAATGAATGTCTCTAAATTCCAAGCAGAACTTTTTAAAAGCAGTACCCTACAAACACAAGGATTCTGTGGGATCCTAAATCTGTAGATACTGTTGAGATGGCACATACTACTCATACTACTCTCTGTTGTGGCGAGGCTCCAAACTGATCTAATTTGAGTTTGATTCACCCTTATTGTCATTTATGGTTAATGCAGTACCCCCCGAAGTCCCTCATTCTCTGGAGTTTGGGTAAAGCATACAGTAGAGGAATTGAAAGGATATAACGCATTTCTCAAGCTCATGGGGAAAGCAGCATGAATAGGTTTTGAAAATGTCACTAGAGGGCAGGTAAGCAGATCATCACCTGCTGCTGACTTAATTTGCTTTTCACTAAGAGATCAAGGTGGTGATGAAGCCCCATGCTGCTTGTGGCTCCTCTAAAAATAAACTTTTGGAGTCTGCCAAGGTTCCCATTTCTGGGGATGCTGTTCTGGCTAGCCATCTTAGTCCTTCGTTGTCATTGAATTCAAGCACTGTCATTCCATTTAAATGGTGCTTTAACTGTTTTCATGGTGGCTTTTCTGACAGTAGAACTGTCTGAACTCTTGTGAATTGCAGACTGAATCAGAGCTCTGAACATTCTGTTCCTGCGTGTTTTCAGAGAGCATCTGCAGATTTCAGACTCCAACAAGCAGCAAGTGTGGAGTTTGTCATCAGCCACATTTTTCATTCTATGCAGTAGTGAATCTGGCCCTTGGACTCCCACGTGCTTATATCAGTCGCATAAATTTGGTCTGCTACGTCTCTGTAAGTGTCCAAGACGTAAGTGTCAAGCTGAGGCACTAGCATAATAGGAGAATAGCACCAAAAAAGTGTATAGGTTAAGTAGGGTTTGGTGTACTTTACATGTCAAGAAACAGTAAACTATAGTTGACTCTCTTTAGTTTGCTAGAGAGAAAGATTGCGGAGTAAATCTGTTACTGGCAAAACCAATCCAGTTCATTTCACTCGTGAAAATGCAATAACTCCAGGTGTGGCCAGGCTTCTATCAGTGTGTTAAGTTCTGTGTCAGTTGAACCCCCTTACCAATCAACTTAATTGAGAAGGTACCCTAAACACCAACAGTCTGTCCACACAAAAGTTCCCAATGTTGATTCTGTCCATGGAACTTGAACTAGCCTTAACAAATATGGGAAGTTTGATGCTCAGTTTGGAAAGTTCACACAAAGTTAGTGTGTGTTGGAATCAAGCCTCACACAGCCACTTTGCATAAAGTTTGCCAGCCTTAGTACAGTAACTCTACCCAAGTAGCAGGGTTCATAGGGACTTATGCTGTTTTGGGGATCCTTACGAATTTTGTTTGGGCTGTTACATTCTTAAATGTTTAATTAAAAATCAGATTGCTAGAGGTAGGTCAGAGAGAGAATGTGTGTGTGTTTGTTTTTTATGTCGCTGATCCAGCTATCCTCTCACCGCACCTTCTGTTTTTAGGCTTTGAACAAGCTTCTCTTTTATCATTGAAGTCCAGATACAAATTACAGAGTCCTGCAAAACCGAAAATACTACTTAGGCACCGCCTAAAGAACAGTTGAGAATATTTTAGGATGTGGACAGGCTTGTTTAATGGGTCTTCAGTTGTATATGACTCATTTGGAAAAGTACCCTGTAATCCTCTGTTCTGTGGCAGAACTGAGATCTAAAGTTAGTCTTTAACACCAGGCTATTCTCTAGCTGTGGGCAAATTATTTAACCAGAAAGAGCCCTAAGTGCAGCACTTTTCCCTTGTCCTTAGTGTATTTTTGTCCCTGTGGTCTCTAATTCTCCTGTGCATTTGTCAATGAGAAATGTTTTACTGTCATTTTAGAGAGAAGTTTGAACAGAAAAAGAAATCGGTTTAATCCCAAGAGAGAAATACAGTATGTCCAGTGAATCTCAGTGACTTCTGCCTTTCATGTTTGGCTACCTTTTATAGGGAATGTGTGTGGTGGTAGTCCTAGTAAATAATATATGAAAAAAAAACAAACATGTAGCTCCTGTTTGTGGCCTCAGAGATGACACCAATGCCAGTATCTCATGCAGTACAGCACCAAAAGTCACATCTATGTTCTTGATAAGGAAGAGCTCAAGTAAATATATCTTCTTATCCAAATTGGCTCTTTTTTTTTTTTTTCTTAGGAAAGCTTTTGCATGTCTGATCTAGTCTATAATGTGCAAATGTACACTGCCTTTCCATTTTCCCATCTTCCAGGCTAGTAGCAAGGCTAAAGTTTCTTTTCTCTGTGCAACCTCAGGTGATAAATATTTACTGTATCCTTTAACTTTTTTGGATAGTACAGCCCAGGGGAAATGAGCAGCCTTGACTGGAGCAGCCTAGATAAAAAAACACAGCTGGGAGACAGCTCTTTCAAGACTTTAGCACTGAGGTGCAGTGATGGATTTAAGGGCATGTACTCAATCCTCTCAGCTGCTAATAAACTTACTAACCTTCCATTTTAAAAAAACAACCACCTAAACATAGGTGAGCAGAAGGAGATGCAGCACTAGTAAGAAACAGGGTGAGATTTTGGAAGGCTAGTGAGCAGATTTTGTGGTGTGCTGCTTTGCCGGAGTGAAAGCACTAGTTCCTGCATGCCAGGACGTGCTAGTGGGGTGTGTGTGTGTGTGTGTGTAGCTGTGTCACTCACACCGAGTGGCCGAGTTGCACAGTCATACATTGTATGGGTGCCTGTGTGATGCACTGTGTGCGTGGCTGTCACTCGTACAGTGTGTGTGTGTGGGGGGGGGTTGTCACCCTCAGACACTAGCTGTCACTACTGAGTAGCTAAGATGTATGCTATCATTCTCTGTGTGCGTGTGCCTGTGAGCCTTGCACTGTGTGTGTGTGTGTGTGTGTGTGTGGGGAGGGTGTCACACTCGGACAACGTAGCTGTGGCACTGTCACACTGAGTGGCTGAGCTGTATGCTGTCACACCTGTGTTTGTGTCTGTGAGATACACGGGTGTGAGCCACACAATGCGTGTGTCCTTTCCCAAGCGCACGCGGGCAGGCTCCCTAGCCCCGAGCAAAGCCTTGTCTGTGGGGGGTGGCGGGCCGGGAGCCCCCCCTCCGGCTTGCGGGGGGGGAGGTTGCTCTCTTCTCCGCTGCGGTCTCCGGTTCCCCTTGATCTGCGCCGGCGCCGCTGCTATTGGCTGCCGGGCGCTGACGTGCGGGGACTGCAGTTGTCCCGGGGAGCCGCGCCGGCTCCGCTCCCGGCTCTTTAAAGGGCCCCGGATCCG
>NW_005842064.1:1322812-1324890 GCF_000455745.1 Alligator sinensis | reverse complement strand
CCGACCCCCGCGGGGGGGCTGCCCGGGCGCCGGCAGGGTCTGGGCGCGCTCCCGGCTCTCCGCGAAGCTGGATTCGCTTCTCGTCCCTCTTCCTACCACCAGCACCCACGGTGCCCTTGCCCAGCTCCCCAGGGTCCCACCTGGCCACGCGGGGGCTCCTTTCTGGCTCTGCGTCCAGCTCCTCTTTCCTTCCCGTCTCCCCATTGCCTGCTGTCCCTGGTAAGAAACTGCAGCCAAATTAAGGTCTTCCTTCAACCTGAGGTAAGGAAAGGACCCACGGTTTACTCCCTTTTGGGCACCATAAATAGAGCATATTAGCAAGCGGCTGTATTAAGGGAGTGTGCAACACAGACTTTTATGCACAAGTTTTCTTTTATTTCATCCCCTGCAGCCCTTCCCCCACCCCCTCCCTCCCCCCGCGCACACGCACCTTGTTTGTTCATCCATGGGGCTTTCTGGGTCAGGCATTTCTGTGGGACTCCCACAAACCAGCTACCATCTGGCCTGGTTTTTATGAACGTTAATAGGTATTTCAAGCTGTACCAGGTCTTTGAGAGGGAGACTAGCGAAGCATAGGCTATATTTAGCGGCTATAAATTAAAATCCATCTTGGCAATTGAGACACGAAATAATAATAATTTTAAAAAATCACAACTGAGAAAGGAAGGTTATTTTGCTGTATGTGGGCAAACGTGTTTTTAAATCGCCTTACAGATAGCATTGTCCCTGAAGGGCAAGGAACATGCCACTAAAAATTGAACCAACTTGACATATGCCTTCATTTCCCTGGAAGGCATCTACTACATTCTGCCAAGAAATAAGCAGTATTAGACTCAATGGTAAATCAAAAATGCTGCCATCTTCCTTGTCTTGGTATTTTTTGTTTGTTTTTTGTTGCTGTTTTTAAAAAAAAAACAAACCCTGGTCTTGATTTTAATATTTTGGTGACTTACTATGTGAGAGAGAGAAAAATCTAACACAATTACAAGCTGAGTTGACCTAGAGCTGCAGCAAAGCTGTTTAACCCTCCAGCACTTGTCAGACAGTATCTGCATTTGAGGATAGGTTTGGGGTTTTATTTCACTGTTGAGCTAGACTACATGAAAACGCCATTCCTGGTGAACCTGGGGCATGATGTTTAAGTCTTATTATAAAAGACCAAAGTACAACTAAATGAAATAATATCCAAGATTTTCAAATGAGGGCATTCATTCCTTGTAGATTAAGTAAAAAGTTTTTAGAGGTGCCCCCATTTACTTCCCGTTTGACAGTCCATCATTTAGGTGCTTTTCAAAAAATGATCTGCTCTCTTCAAACGTGCCACGCACTCCACTGCTTCTGCTATAGTTAATGGAAGCTGCTTGATATTCAGCCCTTGTGAAAATCAGACCTTTTACCAAAACTGGGAATTTCAAAAGTCCTGGAAGGACTTGAGGGCAGAAAGCCCATTGAATTTCAGTGAGACTTGTATTCCAAGATCGTGTAGGTGCTTAAAAAAATCTAACCCTAGCTCCATGTTTACATACTTAACAGTATTTAAAATAAATAAAAAATGTGCTTCCTAGGCCCTGTGCTCATGACTCATACACTTAAAAGACACAGTGCCCACTTGAACAAAAAATCTGGATGGTCACTTTTTGAATCTCCCATCCAATGAAGCAGTCTAGTGAGTGGAAAGATGGGTTTTTTTGCTCTGTCTGGGGACTAGTAAATAGTCATCTTTCTCTTGATTTTGATCTTATTTGAGAAAGCAGCTGGCTTAATGGTAGATCAATAGCTGGTTCAGAATAAACGAGAAAAGTATGGCCTAACCACTAAAAGGATAGAAGAGCACTTCATAAGGGTAAAAGTCAAAACCTGACAAGGAGAGTATATGCATGAGAGAGGGAAGGAGCGCTGTTTGAGAGCTCCTGAGACAGGAGACTTTTAGCAGGGAACATTTAATCTCCGTCATCTCACATTCAACGCTTTAGATGGACTCAGATAACCTCACTTCCCCCTCCCTTGAGCAAAGTCACTTGCAAGTTGGGAAATGAGAGAAGTTGAATCAAGTTTGATCTTCAAGGACCCGATCCCTG
>NW_005842064.1:1320909-1322781 GCF_000455745.1 Alligator sinensis | reverse complement strand
TCCTGCTGACGTTAATGGGAGCTTTTGGTTCCCAAAGGACCTACAAGCTCTGATCCTGTCTCCCAACGTATAGGAGATGCAGAGTTTTGTTTATTCTTGCAGTATATTTTTATGACGTGAAGTAACCAAAATGCGAGAATAGATTGTACAAGAACAGCATGACTCAGAGCCCCAGGAAACAATTGCACTAAAGTTCACTACTCTGTATTTTTTTTTCCCTCAGAAAAATGTTATGGCCTCCTATGATTCCAAAGTTCAGCGATTCAGGACTGAAATAAAGGGCTGATCTTACAAAGACATAAGCACATGAGTAAGCCCCATTCATGCTCTGTTTCATGTGATTCCTGCTAACCTGATCCTATAAAGATTTATGCATGAGAGATTTGCAACTGCTGCTTTGAATAGTTAGTCATGTGGTTAACCTGTTACAGGATTAAACCCCAAGTTAACACAAACCCCTCCCACACGATAGTACAGAATTCCTCCCGAATGTACTGTAACAGATGTATATAGATAGTCTAGATAAGAAATACTGCTGACAAACCGATTTCTGTCACTCCTTCAAGACCAGAGGAACCTGTAGAAAGGTTGGAGATTACCCTCCTTTCTGCGCTAAAGGAGGGGAAAAGTCAGGGTGTGAGTCTAAAAAAACTGCTGCCTTGTCCAAAAATGATCCTTCCTCTCTGGGAGACAGCCCCAACCCCACCCTTCCTTCCACTGTCTTGCATTGTGAGCTTTGTCCAAATAAATTTTGTTTTAAAAACAGTATTTCATGCAATTAATAAGCAAACTTCTGTTCTATTTTCTGTTTCAACATTCAGGCTTTGAATAATGTTAGGAAGTACGGCCACTTTTATTTTATTTTGGAGGGACTACTTTTTTTTACAGAAGGTGGAAGAACATCCACACAGGAAGCAGCCCTTAGGTGAGTCACCACAACGTATAAATAGCTCTTTGGGAGAGCCAGTCCAAAGCTCCGTTCTTGTTAGAGCCAAAGAGTGGAACATCCTTAGGGAAAAGCTGGCAACATCTACTGAAGGCTTTTAATGGTTCTCACATATCGATCCAACGTGACATAGAGCAAGGTTCTTAGCGGGGCGTCGTCCAGCAAAACAAGGGAACAAACTGGCTTAATGGTTAGAATAGAGGACAGGAAGACTAGAGACTTGGGATTCTATTGTGTGGTCTTGGGCCAGTCATTTTTACCTCTACTTTCTTCTAACAGGGATAATATCCACTTGAGCTCATTGGTTAAAAACTGCAGGGCAAACACAGTCAGATACTCTTAGATGCTCATTCCAAAAGAAACCCTTGGAGTATGCTGATTATGGCCTCACGGACCTTCCTCATCTTTCTGTTTTTAACACTCTTGGTCTGTGTGACCAACAAGAACTAGCAGCGAGAGCCATCTGTGTAAATTCTGTTCCAACCAAACCTGTAGTTTAAAATTTCTCAGTTGTGGGAAAAGGTGGGGAGTCCAACAGTGATGGAGAAACATGATGTCTGGTTCAAGCACGCTGTCATCTGGGAAATAATTGATAGCTGTGGACAGCACTCTTTCTCTCTCCCTTGTGGTTAACCCCTCCCAAAATCTGGTTGCTTAGCAAATCTAAAACCAACGGCTCACGTGCCACGTATGCCTGCTTTGTACATGTGGCATTGCTGATTCACCCACGGAACATTACACATGCTCCTTGGTTTACTGAATAGGTTAGTTTAGGAGAGAAAGAAGTGTGTCCTGTTACACTTCATTTTTCTCAGTGCTACTCTTCCTTACTGGTCAGGAGCTGATTCAGCTTCTGACATGGATACTACCAAGTACCATCACAGTTCATTACTAGGTGGGATGAGTCGATCACTCAAAAAATTGCA